>NW_026734832.1:0-222278 GCF_949786415.1 Peromyscus eremicus
AAATCGAGTTGAATCACATGAAGTTTCTGGTCCTACGAGCAAGAGTTGTTTTTGGTAAGAAGAGTCACTATTGTGCTCCCTTTGTCATTCACAGTGCAAATACCACTGGCGTCTGTTCCCAGCAAGTACAGTTTATTGGACTGAAGAGGATCTACTGTTCTTGTCAGTTTCCTAAGCAGAGTTGAACTAGATATGGCCCGTGTGTGTAGGAAGCACCGTTCTTTTGTTCTGAGCAAGCTCACTGTTCGGACCCTATAGGAAACACAGTAGAGTAGAAGTGTGACCTTTTCTCAAAGCAGAGCGTGTTTCTCGTAAGGCGAGCTAGCGTTTGTTTCCCAGTCCTAAGTGGAGTTGAATAACATGCAGTTTCTGGTCCTAAGAGCAAGAGTTGTTTTCTGGTAAGAAGAGTCACTATTGCGCTCTGTTTGCCATACACAGTGCAAATAGCACTCGCGTCTGTTCCCAGCAAGTAGAGTGTATTGGACTGAAGAGAGGATACTGTTCTTGTCATTTTCCTAAGGAGAATTGAACTAGATATGGCCCGTGTGTGTAGGAAGCACAGTTCTTTTGTTCTGAGCAAGGTCACTGTTCCAGCCCTATAGGAAACACAGTAGAGTAGAAGAGTGCTCTTTTCTCAAAAGCAGAGTGTGTTTCTTGTAAGACCAGCTAGCGTTTGTTTCCCAGTCCTAAATGGAGTTGAAATACACATGCAGTTTCTGGTCCTACGAGCAAGACTTGTTTTCTGGTAAGAAGAGTCACTATTACGCTCCCTTTGCCATACATAGTGCAAATAGCCCTCGCTTCTCTTCCCAGCAAGTACAGTGTATTGGACTGTAGAGGAGCTACTTCTTTTGTCAGTTTCCTAAGCAGAGTTGAAGTAGATATGGCCCGGATATAGGAAGCACAGTTCTTTTGTTCTTAGCAAGCTCTCTGTTCAGACACCATAGGAAACACAATAGAGTAGAAGAGTGCTCTTTTCTCAAAAGCAGAGTGTGTTTCTTGTAAGGCGAGCTAGCGTTTGTTTCCCAGTCCTAAATGGAGTTGAATCACATGCAGTTTCTGGTCCTATGAGCAAGAGTTGTTTTCTGGTAAGAAGAGTCACTATTGTGCTCCCATTGCCATACACAGTGCAAATAGCACTCGAGTCTCTTCCCAGCAAGTACAGTGTATTGGACTGAAGAGGAGCTACTGTTCTTGTCAGTTTCCTAAGCCGAGTTGCACTAGATATGGCCCGTGTGTGTAGGAAGCACAGTTCTTTTGTTCTGAGCAAGCTCAATGTTCTGGCACTATAGGAAACACAGTAGAGTACAAGAGTGCTCTTTTCTCAAAAGCAGAGTGTGTTTCTTGTAAGGCGAGCTAGCGTTTATTTCCCAGTCCTAAATGGAGTTGAATCCCAGGCAGTTTCTGGTCCTACGAGCAAGAGTTGTTTTCTGGTAAGAAGAGTCACTATTGCGCTCCCATATTCATACACAGTGCAAATAGCACTGGCGTCTGTTCCCAGCAAGTACAGTGTATTGGACTGAAGAGGATCTACTGTTCTTGTCAGGTTCCTAAGCAGAGTTGTTTTCTGGTAAGAAGAGTCACTATTGCGCTCCCATTGCCATACACAGTGCAAATAGCACTGGCATCTGTTGCAAGCAAGTACAGTGTATTGGACTGAAGAGGAGCTACTTCTCTTGTCAGTTTCCTCAGCAGAGTTGAACTAGATATGGCCCGTGTGTAGGAAGCACAGTTCTTTTGTTCTGAGCAAGTTCTCTGTTTGGACCCCATAGGAAACACAGTAGAGTAGAAGAGTGCTCTTTTGTCAAAAGCAGAGTGTGTTTCTTGTAAGGTGAGCTAGCGTTTGTTTCCCAGTCCTAAATGGAGTTGAAATACACATGAAGTTTCTGGTCCTACGAGCGAGTCTTATGTTCTGGTAAGAAGAGTCCATTTTGTGCTCCCTTTGCCATACTCAGTGCAAATAGCACTGGCATCTGTTCCCAGCAAGTACAGTGTATTGGACTGAAGAGAGGCTACTGTTCTTGTCAGTTTCGTAAGTAGAATTGAACTAGATATGGCCCGTGTGTGTAGGAAGCACATTTCTTTTGTTCTGAGCAAGCTCACTGTTCTGGCCCTATAGGAAACACAGTAGAGTAGAGGAGTGCTCTGTTCTCATAAGCAGAGTGTGTTTCTTGTAAGGCTAGCTAGCGTTTGTTTCCCAGTCCTAAATGGAGGTGAATCAAATGCAGTTTTTGGTCCTACAAGCAAAAGTTGTTCTCTGGTAAGAAAAGTCACTATTGGGCTCCCATTGCCATACACAGTAAAAATAGCACTCACGTCTGTTCCCAACAAGTACAGTGTATTGGACTGAAGAGGAGATACTGTTCTTGTCAGTTTCCTAAGGAGAGTTGAACTAGATATGGCCCGTGTGTGTAGGAAGCAAAGTTCTTTTGTTCTGAGCAAGCTCACTGTTCGAACCCCAGAGGAAACACAGTAGAGTAGAAGAGTGCTATTTTCTCAAAAGCAGAGTGTGTTTCTTATAAGGCGAGCTAGCGTTTGTTTCCCAGTCCTAAATAGAGTTGAATCACATGTATTTTCTGGTCTTATGAGCAAGAGTTTTTTCTGGTAAGAAGAGTCACTATTGCGCTCCCATTGTCATACACATGGCAAATAGCACTGGCGTCTGTTCCCAGCAACTGCAGTGTATTGGACTGAAGAGGAGCTACTGTTCTTGTCAGTTTCCTAAGCAGAATTGAACTAGATATGGCCCGTGTGTGTAGGAAGCACAGTTCTTTTGTTCTGAGCAAGCTCACTGCTCGGACCCCATTGGAAAAACAGTAGAGTAGAAGAGTGCTCTTTTCTCAAAAGCAGAGTGTGTTTCTTGTAAGGCGAGATAGCATTTGTTTCCCACCCCTAAATGGAGTTGAATCACATGCAGTTTCTGGTCCACGAGCAAGAGTTGTTTTCTGGTAAGAAGAATCACTATTGCGCTCTTATTGTCATACACAGGACAAATAGCGCTGGTGTCTGTTCCCAGCATGTGCAGTGTATTTGACTGAAGAGGGTATACTGTTCTCGTCAGTTTCCTAAGCAGAATTGAACTAGATATGGCCCGTGTGTGTAGGAAGCACAGTCCTTTTGTTCTGAGCAAGCTCACTGTTATGGCCATAGAGGAAACACTGTAGAGTAGAAGAGTGCTCTTTTCTCAAAAGCAGAGTGTGTTTCTTGTGAGCAAAGCTAGCGTTTGTTTCCCAGTCCTACATGGAGTTGAGTCACATGCAGTTTTCGGTCCTAAGAGCAAGAGTTGTTTTCTGGTAAGAAGAGTCACTATTGTGCTCCCATTGTCATACACAGTACAAATAGCACTCGTGTCTGTTCCCAGCAAGTACAGTGTATTGGACTGAAGAGGAGCTAGTCTTCTTGTCAGTTTCCTAAGCAAAGTTGAATTAGATATGGCTCATGTGTGTAGGAAGCACAGTTCTTTTGTTCTGAGCAAGCTCACTGTTCGGACCCCTTAGGAAACACAGTAGAGTAGAAGAGTGCTCTTTTCTCAAAAGCAGAGTGTGTTTCTTGCAAGGTGAGCTAGCGCTTGTTTCCCAGTCCTAAATGGAGTTGAATCCCATGAAGTTTCTGGTCCTACGAGCAAGAGCTGTTTTCTGGTAAGAAGAGTCACTATTGCGCTCCCAATGTCATACACAGGGCAAATAGCATTGGCGTCGGTTCCCAGCATGTACAGTGTATTGGACTGAAGAGGATCTACTGTTCTTGTCAGGTTCCTAAGCAGAATTAAACTAGATATGGCCGTGTGTGTAGGAAGCACAGTTCTTTTGTTCTGAGCAAGCTCACTGTTCGGACCCCATGGGAAACACAGTAGAGTAGAAGAGTGCCCTTTTCACAAAAGCAGAGTGTGTTTCTTGAAAGGCGAGCAAGTGTTTGTTTCCCAGTCAGAAATGGAGTTGAATCCCATGCAGTTTCTGGTCCTGGAACAAGAGTTGTTTTCTGGTAAGAAGAGTCACTATTATGCTCCATTGTTATACACAGGGCAAATAGCACTGACGTCTGTTCCCAGCATGTACAGTGTATTGGACTGAAGAGGAGCTACTGTTCTTGTCAGGTTCCTAAGCAGAGTTGAACTAGATATGGCCCGTGTGTGTCGGAAGCACAGTTCTTTTGTTCTCAGCAAGCTCACTGTTCGGACCCCATAGGAAACACAGTAGAGTAGATGTTTGCCCTATTCTCAAAAGCCGAGCGTGTTTCTTGTAAGGCGAGCTAGCGTTTGTTTCCCAGTCCTAAGTGGATTGAATCAAATGCAGTTTCTGGTCCTAAGAGCAAGAGTTGTTTCCTGGTAAGAAGATTCACTATTGTGCACTTATTGCTGTACACAGTGCAAATAGCACTCGCGTCTGTTCCCACCAAGTACAGTGTATTGGACTGAAGAGGAGCTACTGTTCTTGTTAGTTTTCCTAAGCAGAGTTGAACTAGATATGGCCCGTGTGTGTAGGAAGCACAGTTCTTTTGTTCTCAGCAAGCTCACTGTTCGGACCCCATTGGAAACACAGTAGAGTAGAAGAGTGCTCTTTTCTCCAAAGCAGAGTGTGTTTCTTGTAAGGCAAGCTAGGGTTTGTTTCCCAGTCCTAAATGTAGTGGAATCAAATGCAGATTTTGGTCTTAGGAGCAAGAGTTGTTTTCTGGTAAGAAGAGTCACTATTTCGCTCCCATTGCCATACACAGTGCAAATAGCAGTAGCGTCTGTTCCCAGCAAGTACAGTGTATTGGACTGAAGAGGAGCTACTGTTCTTGTCAGTTTCCTATGCAGAATTGAACTAGATATGGCCCGTGTCTAGGAAGCACAGTTCTTTTGTTCTGAGCAAGCTCACTGTTCTGGCCCTACAGGAAACACTGTAGAGTAGAAGAGTGCTCTTTACTCAAAAGCAGAGTGTGTTTCTTGTAAGGCGAGCTAGCGTTTGTTTCCCAGTCCTAAATCGAGTTGAATCACATGAAGTTTCTGGTCCTACGAGCAAGAGTTGTTTTTGGTAAGAAGAGTCACTATTGTGCTCCCTTTGTCATTCACAGTGCAAATACCACTGGCGTCTGTTCCCAGCAAGTACAGTTTATTGGACTGAAGAGGATCTACTGTTCTTGTCAGTTTCCTAAGCAGAGTTGAACTAGATATGGCCCGTGTGTGTAGGAAGCACCGTTCTTTTGTTCTGAGCAAGCTCACTGTTCGGACCCTATAGGAAACACAGTAGAGTAGAAGTGTGACCTTTTCTCAAAGCAGAGCGTGTTTCTCGTAAGGCGAGCTAGCGTTTGTTTCCCAGTCCTAAGTGGAGTTGAATAACATGCAGTTTCTGGTCCTAAGAGCAAGAGTTGTTTTCTGGTAAGAAGAGTCACTATTGCGCTCTGTTTGCCATACACAGTGCAAATAGCACTCGCGTCTGTTCCCAGCAAGTAGAGTGTATTGGACTGAAGAGAGGATACTGTTCTTGTCATTTTCCTAAGGAGAATTGAACTAGATATGGCCCGTGTGTGTAGGAAGCACAGTTCTTTTGTTCTGAGCAAGGTCACTGTTCCAGCCCTATAGGAAACACAGTAGAGTAGAAGAGTGCTCTTTTCTCAAAAGCAGAGTGTGTTTCTTGTAAGACCAGCTAGCGTTTGTTTCCCAGTCCTAAATGGAGTTGAAATACACATGCAGTTTCTGGTCCTACGAGCAAGACTTGTTTTCTGGTAAGAAGAGTCACTATTACGCTCCCTTTGCCATACATAGTGCAAATAGCCCTCGCTTCTCTTCCCAGCAAGTACAGTGTATTGGACTGTAGAGGAGCTACTTCTTTTGTCAGTTTCCTAAGCAGAGTTGAAGTAGATATGGCCCGGATATAGGAAGCACAGTTCTTTTGTTCTTAGCAAGCTCTCTGTTCAGACACCATAGGAAACACAATAGAGTAGAAGAGTGCTCTTTTCTCAAAAGCAGAGTGTGTTTCTTGTAAGGCGAGCTAGCGTTTGTTTCCCAGTCCTAAATGGAGTTGAATCACATGCAGTTTCTGGTCCTATGAGCAAGAGTTGTTTTCTGGTAAGAAGAGTCACTATTGTGCTCCCATTGCCATACACAGTGCAAATAGCACTCGAGTCTCTTCCCAGCAAGTACAGTGTATTGGACTGAAGAGGAGCTACTGTTCTTGTCAGTTTCCTAAGCCGAGTTGCACTAGATATGGCCCGTGTGTGTAGGAAGCACAGTTCTTTTGTTCTGAGCAAGCTCAATGTTCTGGCACTATAGGAAACACAGTAGAGTACAAGAGTGCTCTTTTCTCAAAAGCAGAGTGTGTTTCTTGTAAGGCGAGCTAGCGTTTATTTCCCAGTCCTAAATGGAGTTGAATCCCAGGCAGTTTCTGGTCCTACGAGCAAGAGTTGTTTTCTGGTAAGAAGAGTCACTATTGCGCTCCCATATTCATACACAGTGCAAATAGCACTGGCGTCTGTTCCCAGCAAGTACAGTGTATTGGACTGAAGAGGATCTACTGTTCTTGTCAGGTTCCTAAGCAGAGTTGTTTTCTGGTAAGAAGAGTCACTATTGCGCTCCCATTGCCATACACAGTGCAAATAGCACTGGCATCTGTTGCAAGCAAGTACAGTGTATTGGACTGAAGAGGAGCTACTTCTCTTGTCAGTTTCCTCAGCAGAGTTGAACTAGATATGGCCCGTGTGTAGGAAGCACAGTTCTTTTGTTCTGAGCAAGTTCTCTGTTTGGACCCCATAGGAAACACAGTAGAGTAGAAGAGTGCTCTTTTGTCAAAAGCAGAGTGTGTTTCTTGTAAGGTGAGCTAGTGTTTGTTTCCCAGTCCTAAATGGAGTTGAAATACACATGAAGTTTCTGGTCCTACGAGCGAGTCTTATGTTCTGGTAAGAAGAGTCCATTTTGTGCTCCCTTTGCCATACTCAGTGCAAATAGCACTGGCATCTGTTCCCAGCAAGTACAGTGTATTGGACTGAAGAGAGGCTACTGTTCTTGTCAGTTTCGTAAGTAGAATTGAACTAGATATGGCCCGTGTGTGTAGGAAGCACATTTCTTTTGTTCTGAGCAAGCTCACTGTTCTGGCCCTATAGGAAACACAGTAGAGTAGAGGAGTGCTCTGTTCTCATAAGCAGAGTGTGTTTCTTGTAAGGCTAGCTAGCGTTTGTTTCCCAGTCCTAAATGGAGGTGAATCAAATGCAGTTTTTGGTCCTACAAGCAAAAGTTGTTCTCTGGTAAGAAAAGTCACTATTGGGCTCCCATTGCCATACACAGTAAAAATAGCACTCACGTCTGTTCCCAACAAGTACAGTGTATTGGACTGAAGAGGAGATACTGTTCTTGTCAGTTTCCTAAGGAGAGTTGAACTAGATATGGCCCGTGTGTGTAGGAAGCAAAGTTCTTTTGTTCTGAGCAAGCTCACTGTTCGAACCCCAGAGGAAACACAGTAGAGTAGAAGAGTGCTCTTTTCTCAAAAGCAGAGTGTGTTTCTTATAAGGCGAGCTAGCGTTTGTTTCCCAGTCCTAAATAGAGTTGAATCACATGTATTTTCTGGTCTTATGAGCAAGAGTTTTTTCTGGTAAGAAGAGTCACTATTGCGCTCCCATTGTCATACACATGGCAAATAGCACTGGCGTCTGTTCCCAGCAACTGCAGTGTATTGGACTGAAGAGGAGCTACTGTTCTTGTCAGTTTCCTAAGCAGAATTGAACTAGATATGGCCCGTGTGTGTAGGAAGCACAGTTCTTTTGTTCTGAGCAAGCTCACTGCTCGGACCCCATTGGAAAAACAGTAGAGTAGAAGAGTGCTCTTTTCTCAAAAGCAGAGTGTGTTTCTTGTAAGGCGAGATAGCATTTGTTTCCCACCCCTAAATGGAGTTGAATCACATGCAGTTTCTGGTCCACGAGCAAGAGTTGTTTTCTGGTAAGAAGAATCACTATTGCGCTCTTATTGTCATACACAGGACAAATAGCGCTGGTGTCTGTTCCCAGCATGTGCAGTGTATTTGACTGAAGAGGGTATACTGTTCTCGTCAGTTTCCTAAGCAGAATTGAACTAGATATGGCCCGTGTGTGTAGGAAGCACAGTCCTTTTGTTCTGAGCAAGCTCACTGTTATGGCCATAGAGGAAACACTGTAGAGTAGAAGAGTGCTCTTTTCTCAAAAGCAGAGTGTGTTTCTTGTGAGCAGAGCTAGCGTTTGTTTCCCAGTCCTACATGGAGTTGAGTCACGTGCAGTTTTCGGTCCTAAGAGCAAGAGTTGTTTTCTGGTAAGAAGAGTCACTATTGTGCTCCCATTGTCATACACAGTACAAATAGCACTCGTGTCTGTTCCCAGCAAGTACAGTGTATTGGACTGAAGAGGAGCTAGTCTTCTTGTCAGTTTCCTAAGCAAAGTTGAATTAGATATGGCTCATGTGTGTAGGAAGCACAGTTCTTTTGTTCTGAGCAAGCTCACTGTTCGGACCCCTTAGGAAACACAGTAGAGTAGAAGAGTGCTCTTTTCTCAAAAGCAGAGTGTGTTTCTTGCAAGGTGAGCTAGCGCTTGTTTCCCAGTCCTAAATGGAGTTGAATCCCATGAAGTTTCTGGTCCTACGAGCAAGAGCTGTTTTCTGGTAAGAAGAGTCACTATTGCGCTCCCAATGTCATACACAGGGCAAATAGCATTGGCGTCGGTTCCCAGCATGTACAGTGTATTGGACTGAAGAGGATCTACTGTTCTTGTCAGGTTCCTAAGCAGAATTAAACTAGATATGGCCGTGTGTGTAGGAAGCACAGTTCTTTTGTTCTGAGCAAGCTCACTGTTCGGACCCCATGGGAAACACAGTAGAGTAGAAGAGTGCCCTTTTCACAAAAGCAGAGTGTGTTTCTTGAAAGGCGAGCAAGTGTTTGTTTCCCAGTCAGAAATGGAGTTGAATCCCATGCAGTTTCTGGTCCTGGAACAAGAGTTGTTTTCTGGTAAGAAGAGTCACTATTATGCTCCATTGTTATACACAGGGCAAATAGCACTGACGTCTGTTCCCAGCATGTACAGTGTATTGGACTGAAGAGGAGCTACTGTTCTTGTCAGGTTCCTAAGCAGAGTTGAACTAGATATGGCCCGTGT
Organism: Peromyscus eremicus; assembly: GCF_949786415.1. Classification (NCBI taxonomy): domain Eukaryota; kingdom Metazoa; phylum Chordata; class Mammalia; order Rodentia; family Cricetidae; genus Peromyscus; species Peromyscus eremicus. The sequence continues at coordinate 9,088 of NW_026734832.1, forward strand.
GTGTCGGAAGCACAGTTCTTTTGTTCTCAGCAAGCTCACTGTTCGGACCCCATAGGAAACACAGTAGAGTAGATGTTTGCCCTATTCTCAAAAGCCGAGCGTGTTTCTTGTAAGGCGAGCTAGCGTTTGTTTCCCAGTCCTAAGTGGATTGAATCAAATGCAGTTTCTGGTCCTAAGAGCAAGAGTTGTTTCCTGGTAAGAAGATTCACTATTGTGCACTTATTGCTGTACACAGTGCAAATAGCACTCGCGTCTGTTCCCACCAAGTACAGTGTATTGGACTGAAGAGGAGCTACTGTTCTTGTTAGTTTTCCTAAGCAGAGTTGAACTAGATATGGCCCGTGTGTGTAGGAAGCACAGTTCTTTTGTTCTCAGCAAGCTCACTGTTCGGACCCCATTGGAAACACAGTAGAGTAGAAGAGTGCTCTTTTCTCCAAAGCAGAGTGTGTTTCTTGTAAGGCAAGCTAGGGTTTGTTTCCCAGTCCTAAATGTAGTGGAATCAAATGCAGATTTTGGTCTTAGGAGCAAGAGTTGTTTTCTGGTAAGAAGAGTCACTATTTCGCTCCCATTGCCATACACAGTGCAAATAGCAGTAGCGTCTGTTCCCAGCAAGTACAGTGTATTGGACTGAAGAGGAGCTACTGTTCTTGTCAGTTTCCTATGCAGAATTGAACTAGATATGGCCCGTGTCTAGGAAGCACAGTTCTTTTGTTCTGAGCAAGCTCACTGTTCTGGCCCTACAGGAAACACTGTAGAGTAGAAGAGTGCTCTTTACTCAAAAGCAGAGTGTGTTTCTTGTAAGGCGAGCTAGCGTTTGTTTCCCAGTCCTAAATCGAGTTGAATCACATGAAGTTTCTGGTCCTACGAGCAAGAGTTGTTTTTGGTAAGAAGAGTCACTATTGTGCTCCCTTTGTCATTCACAGTGCAAATACCACTGGCGTCTGTTCCCAGCAAGTACAGTTTATTGGACTGAAGAGGATCTACTGTTCTTGTCAGTTTCCTAAGCAGAGTTGAACTAGATATGGCCCGTGTGTGTAGGAAGCACCGTTCTTTTGTTCTGAGCAAGCTCACTGTTCGGACCCTATAGGAAACACAGTAGAGTAGAAGTGTGACCTTTTCTCAAAGCAGAGCGTGTTTCTCGTAAGGCGAGCTAGCGTTTGTTTCCCAGTCCTAAGTGGAGTTGAATAACATGCAGTTTCTGGTCCTAAGAGCAAGAGTTGTTTTCTGGTAAGAAGAGTCACTATTGCGCTCTGTTTGCCATACACAGTGCAAATAGCACTCGCGTCTGTTCCCAGCAAGTAGAGTGTATTGGACTGAAGAGAGGATACTGTTCTTGTCATTTTCCTAAGGAGAATTGAACTAGATATGGCCCGTGTGTGTAGGAAGCACAGTTCTTTTGTTCTGAGCAAGGTCACTGTTCCAGCCCTATAGGAAACACAGTAGAGTAGAAGAGTGCTCTTTTCTCAAAAGCAGAGTGTGTTTCTTGTAAGACCAGCTAGCGTTTGTTTCCCAGTCCTAAATGGAGTTGAAATACACATGCAGTTTCTGGTCCTACGAGCAAGACTTGTTTTCTGGTAAGAAGAGTCACTATTACGCTCCCTTTGCCATACATAGTGCAAATAGCCCTCGCTTCTCTTCCCAGCAAGTACAGTGTATTGGACTGTAGAGGAGCTACTTCTTTTGTCAGTTTCCTAAGCAGAGTTGAAGTAGATATGGCCCGGATATAGGAAGCACAGTTCTTTTGTTCTTAGCAAGCTCTCTGTTCAGACACCATAGGAAACACAATAGAGTAGAAGAGTGCTCTTTTCTCAAAAGCAGAGTGTGTTTCTTGTAAGGCGAGCTAGCGTTTGTTTCCCAGTCCTAAATGGAGTTGAATCACATGCAGTTTCTGGTCCTATGAGCAAGAGTTGTTTTCTGGTAAGAAGAGTCACTATTGTGCTCCCATTGCCATACACAGTGCAAATAGCACTCGAGTCTCTTCCCAGCAAGTACAGTGTATTGGACTGAAGAGGAGCTACTGTTCTTGTCAGTTTCCTAAGCCGAGTTGCACTAGATATGGCCCGTGTGTGTAGGAAGCACAGTTCTTTTGTTCTGAGCAAGCTCAATGTTCTGGCACTATAGGAAACACAGTAGAGTACAAGAGTGCTCTTTTCTCAAAAGCAGAGTGTGTTTCTTGTAAGGCGAGCTAGCGTTTATTTCCCAGTCCTAAATGGAGTTGAATCCCAGGCAGTTTCTGGTCCTACGAGCAAGAGTTGTTTTCTGGTAAGAAGAGTCACTATTGCGCTCCCATATTCATACACAGTGCAAATAGCACTGGCGTCTGTTCCCAGCAAGTACAGTGTATTGGACTGAAGAGGATCTACTGTTCTTGTCAGGTTCCTAAGCAGAGTTGTTTTCTGGTAAGAAGAGTCACTATTGCGCTCCCATTGCCATACACAGTGCAAATAGCACTGGCATCTGTTGCAAGCAAGTACAGTGTATTGGACTGAAGAGGAGCTACTTCTCTTGTCAGTTTCCTCAGCAGAGTTGAACTAGATATGGCCCGTGTGTAGGAAGCACAGTTCTTTTGTTCTGAGCAAGTTCTCTGTTTGGACCCCATAGGAAACACAGTAGAGTAGAAGAGTGCTCTTTTGTCAAAAGCAGAGTGTGTTTCTTGTAAGGTGAGCTAGCGTTTGTTTCCCAGTCCTAAATGGAGTTGAAATACACATGAAGTTTCTGGTCCTACGAGCGAGTCTTATGTTCTGGTAAGAAGAGTCCATTTTGTGCTCCCTTTGCCATACTCAGTGCAAATAGCACTGGCATCTGTTCCCAGCAAGTACAGTGTATTGGACTGAAGAGAGGCTACTGTTCTTGTCAGTTTCGTAAGTAGAATTGAACTAGATATGGCCCGTGTGTGTAGGAAGCACATTTCTTTTGTTCTGAGCAAGCTCACTGTTCTGGCCCTATAGGAAACACAGTAGAGTAGAGGAGTGCTCTGTTCTCATAAGCAGAGTGTGTTTCTTGTAAGGCTAGCTAGCGTTTGTTTCCCAGTCCTAAATGGAGGTGAATCAAATGCAGTTTTTGGTCCTACAAGCAAAAGTTGTTCTCTGGTAAGAAAAGTCACTATTGGGCTCCCATTGCCATACACAGTAAAAATAGCACTCACGTCTGTTCCCAACAAGTACAGTGTATTGGACTGAAGAGGAGATACTGTTCTTGTCAGTTTCCTAAGGAGAGTTGAACTAGATATGGCCCGTGTGTGTAGGAAGCAAAGTTCTTTTGTTCTGAGCAAGCTCACTGTTCGAACCCCAGAGGAAACACAGTAGAGTAGAAGAGTGCTATTTTCTCAAAAGCAGAGTGTGTTTCTTATAAGGCGAGCTAGCGTTTGTTTCCCAGTCCTAAATAGAGTTGAATCACATGTATTTTCTGGTCTTATGAGCAAGAGTTTTTTCTGGTAAGAAGAGTCACTATTGCGCTCCCATTGTCATACACATGGCAAATAGCACTGGCGTCTGTTCCCAGCAACTGCAGTGTATTGGACTGAAGAGGAGCTACTGTTCTTGTCAGTTTCCTAAGCAGAATTGAACTAGATATGGCCCGTGTGTGTAGGAAGCACAGTTCTTTTGTTCTGAGCAAGCTCACTGCTCGGACCCCATTGGAAAAACAGTAGAGTAGAAGAGTGCTCTTTTCTCAAAAGCAGAGTGTGTTTCTTGTAAGGCGAGATAGCATTTGTTTCCCACCCCTAAATGGAGTTGAATCACATGCAGTTTCTGGTCCACGAGCAAGAGTTGTTTTCTGGTAAGAAGAATCACTATTGCGCTCTTATTGTCATACACAGGACAAATAGCGCTGGTGTCTGTTCCCAGCATGTGCAGTGTATTTGACTGAAGAGGGTATACTGTTCTCGTCAGTTTCCTAAGCAGAATTGAACTAGATATGGCCCGTGTGTGTAGGAAGCACAGTCCTTTTGTTCTGAGCAAGCTCACTGTTATGGCCATAGAGGAAACACTGTAGAGTAGAAGAGTGCTCTTTTCTCAAAAGCAGAGTGTGTTTCTTGTGAGCAGAGCTAGCGTTTGTTTCCCAGTCCTACATGGAGTTGAGTCACATGCAGTTTTCGGTCCTAAGAGCAAGAGTTGTTTTCTGGTAAGAAGAGTCACTATTGTGCTCCCATTGTCATACACAGTACAAATAGCACTCGTGTCTGTTCCCAGCAAGTACAGTGTATTGGACTGAAGAGGAGCTAGTCTTCTTGTCAGTTTCCTAAGCAAAGTTGAATTAGATATGGCTCATGTGTGTAGGAAGCACAGTTCTTTTGTTCTGAGCAAGCTCACTGTTCGGACCCCTTAGGAAACACAGTAGAGTAGAAGAGTGCTCTTTTCTCAAAAGCAGAGTGTGTTTCTTGCAAGGTGAGCTAGCGCTTGTTTCCCAGTCCTAAATGGAGTTGAATCCCATGAAGTTTCTGGTCCTACGAGCAAGAGCTGTTTTCTGGTAAGAAGAGTCACTATTGCGCTCCCAATGTCATACACAGGGCAAATAGCATTGGCGTCGGTTCCCAGCATGTACAGTGTATTGGACTGAAGAGGATCTACTGTTCTTGTCAGGTTCCTAAGCAGAATTAAACTAGATATGGCCGTGTGTGTAGGAAGCACAGTTCTTTTGTTCTGAGCAAGCTCACTGTTCGGACCCCATGGGAAACACAGTAGAGTAGAAGAGTGCCCTTTTCACAAAAGCAGAGTGTGTTTCTTGAAAGGCGAGCAAGTGTTTGTTTCCCAGTCAGAAATGGAGTTGAATCCCATGCAGTTTCTGGTCCTACGAGCAAGACTTTTTTCTGGTAAGAAGAGTCACTATTGCGCTCCCATTGCCATACACACTGCAAATAGCACTGGCATCTGTCCCCAGCAAGTACAGTGTATTGGCCTGAAGAGGAGCTACTGTTCTTGTCAGTTTCCTAAGCAGAGTTGAACTAGATATGGCCCGTGTGTGTAGGAAGGACAGTTCTTTTGTTCTGAGCAGGCTCACTGTTTGGACACCATAGATAACACAGTAGAGTAGAAGAGTGCTCTTTTCTCAAAAGCAGAGTGTGTTTCTTGTAAGGCGAGCTAGCGTTTTTTCCCAGTCCTATTTGGAGTTGAATCACATGCAGTTTCTGGTCCTACGAGCAAGAGATGTTTTCTGGTAAGAAGAGTCACTATTGTGCTCCCATTGTCATACACAGGACAAATATCACTGGCGTCGTTTCCCAGCATGTACAGTGTATTGGACTGAAGAGGATCTACTGTTCTTGTCAGTTTCCTAATAAGAATTGAACTAGATATGGCCGTGTGTGTAGGAAGCACAGTTCTCTTGTTCTGATCAAGCTCACTGTTCTGGCCCTATAGGAAACACAGTAGAGTAGAAGAGTGCTCTTTTCTCAAAAGCAGAGTGTGTTTCTTGTAAAGCAAGCTAGTGTTTGTTTCCCACCCCTAATTGGAGTTGAATCACATGCAGTTTCTGGTCCTATGAGCAAGAGTTGTTTTCTGGTAAGGAAAGTCACTATTGTGCTCCCATTGCCATTCATTGTGCATATAGCACTCGCGTTTGTTCCCAGCAAGTACAGTGTATTGGACTGAAGAGGAGCTACTGTTCTTGTCATTTTCCTAAGAGGAGTTGAACTAGATATGGCCGTGTGTAGGAAGCACAGTTCTTTTGTTCTGAGAAAGCACACTGTGCGGACACCATAGGAAACACAGTAGAGTAGATGAGGGCTCTTTTCTCAAAATTAGATTGTGTTTCTTGAAAGGCAAGCTAGTATTTGCTTCCCAGTTAGAAATGGAGTTGAATCCCATGCAGTTTCTGGTCCTATGAGCAAGAGTTTTTTTCTGGTAAGAAGAGTCATTATTGCGCTCCCATTGCCATACACATTGCAAATAGCACTGGCGTCTGTTCCCAGTAAGTACAGTGTATTGGACTGAAGAGCAGCTACTGTTCTTGTCAGTTTTTTAGCAGAGTTGAACTAGATATGGCCCGTGTGTGTAGTAAGCACAGTTCTTTTGTACTCAGCAAGCTCATTGTTCTGGCCCTATAGGAAACACAGTAGAGTAGAAGAGTGCTCTTTCCTCAAAAGCAGAGTGTGTTTCTTGTAAGGCGAGCTACCATTTGTTTAACAGTCCTAAATGGAGTTGAATCACATGCATTTCAGGTCCTATGAGCAAGAGTTGTTTTCTGGTATGGAAAATCACTATTGCACTCCCATTGCCATACGCAGTGCAAATAGCACTCGCGTCTGTACTCAGTAATTACAGTGTATTGGACTGAATAGGAGCTACTGTTCTCATCAGTTTCCTAAGCAGAGTTGAACTAGATATGGCCCGTGTGTGTAGGAAGCACAGTTCTTTTGTTCTGAGCATGCTCACTGTTCTCGTCCTATAGGAAACACAGTAGAGTAGATGTGTGCCCTATTATCAAAAGCAGAGCGTGTTTCTTGTAAGGCGAGCTAGCGTTTGTTTCCCAATCCTAAATGGAGTTGAATCACATGCAGGTTCTGGTCCTACGAGCAAGAGTTGTTTTCTGGTATGAAGAGTCACTATTGCGCTCCAATTGCCATAAACAGTACAAATAGCACTCGCGTCTGTTCCCAGCAAGTACAGTGTATTGGACTGAAGAGGAGCTACTGTTCTTGTCAGTTTCCTAAGCAGAGTTGAACTAGATATGACCCGTGTGTGTATTAAGCAAAATTCTTTTGTTCTGAGCAAGCTCACTGTTTGGACCCCATAGGAAACACAGTAGAGAAGATGTGTGCCCTATTCTCAAAAGCAGAGCGTGTTTCTTGTAAGGCGAGCTAGCATTTGTTTCCCAGTCCTAAGTGGATTGAATCAAATGCAGTTTCTGTTCATAAGAGCAAGAGTTGTTTTCTGGTAAGAAGAGTCACTATTGTGCTCCCATTGCCGTACACAGTGCAAATAGCCCTCGCGTCTGTTCGCAGCAAGTACAGTGTATTGAACTGAAGAGGAGCTACTGTTCTTGTCAGTTTCCTAAGCAGAGTTGAACTAGATATGGCCTGTGTGTGTAGGAAGCACAATTCTTTTTTCTGAGCAAGCTCAGTGTTCGAACCTCATAGGAAACACAGTAGAGTAGAAGAGTGCTCTTTTCTCAAAAGCAGAGTGTGTTTCTTGTAAGGTGAGCTAGCATTTGTTTCCCAGTCCCAAATGGAGTTCAAATACACATGCAGTTTCTGGTCCTATGAACTAGAGTTGTTTTCTGGTAAGAAGAGTCACTATTGTGCTCCCTTAGACATAAACAGTGCAAATAGCACTCGCGTCTTTTCCCAGAAAGTACATTGTATTGGACTGAAGAGGAGCTCCTGTTCTTGTCAGTTTCCTAGGCAGAATTGAACTAGATATGGCCCGTGTGTGTAGGAAGCACAGTTCTTTTGTTCTGAGCAAGCTCACTGTTCTGGCCCTATAGGAAACACAGTAGAGTAGAAGAGTGCTCTTTTCTCAAAAGCAGAGTGTGTTTCTTGTAAGGCGAGCTAGCGTTTGTTTCCCAGACCTAAATGGAGTTGAATCAAAGGCAGTTTTTGGTCCTACGAGCAAGAGATGTTTTCTGGTAAGAAGAGTCACTATTGCGCTCCCATTTCCATACACAGTACAAATAGCACTCGCTTCTGTTTCTAGCAAGTACAGTGTATTGGACTGAAGAGGAGCTACTGTTCTTGTCAGTTTCTAAGCAGAGTCGAACTAGATATGGCCCGTGTGTGTAGGAAGCACAGTTCTTTTGTTCTGAGCAAGCTCACTGTTCGAACCCCATAGAAAACACAGTAGAGTAGACGGGTGCTCTTTTCTCAAAAGGAGAGTGTGTTTCTTGTAAGGCGAGCTAGCATTTGTTTCCCAGTCCTAAATGGAGTTCAAATACACATGCAGTTTCTGGTCCTACGAGCAAGAATTGTTTTCTGGTTAGAAGAGTCACTATTGCGCTCCCTTTGCCATACAGAGTGCAAACAGCCGTTGCGTCTATTCCCAGCAAGTACAGTGTATTGGACTGAAATAAGCTACTGTTTTTTCAGTTTCCTAAGCAGAGTTGAACTAGATATGGCCCGTGTGTGTACGAAGCACAGTTCTTTTGTTCTCAGCAAGCTCACTGTTCGGACCCCATATAAAACACAGTAGAGTAGAAGAGTGCTCTTTTCTCAAAAGCAGAGTGTGTTTCTCGTAAGGCGAGCTAGCTTTTGTTTCCCAGTCCTAAATGGAGTTGAATCACTTGCAGTTTCTGGTCCTACGAGCAAGAGTTTTTTCTGGTAATAAGAGTAACTGTTGCGCTCCCATGGTCATACACAGGGCAAATAGCACTGGCGTCTGTTCCCAGCATGTACAGTGTATTGGACTGAAGAGGAACTACTGTTCTTGTCAGGATCCTAAGCAGAGTTGAACTAGATATGGCCCATGTGTATAGGAAGCACAGATCTTTTGTACTCAGCAAGCTCACTGTTCTGGCCCTATAGGAAACACAGTAGAGTAGTAGAGGGCTCTTTCCACAAAAGCAGAGTGTGTTTCTTGTAAGGCAAGCTAGCTTTGTTTCCAAGTCCTAAATGGAGTTGAATCACATGCAGTTTCTGGTCCTACGAGCAAGAATTGTTTTGTGGTAAGAAGAGTCACTATTCTGCTCCCATTGTCATACACAGTGCAAATAGCACTGGCGTCTGTTCCCAGCAAGTACAGTGTATTGGACTGAAGAGGAGCTACTGTTCTTGTCAGGTTCCTAAACAGAGTTGAACTAGATATGGCCCATGTGTGTAGGAAGCACAGTTCTTTTGTACTCAGCAAGCTCACTGTTCTGGCGCTATAGGAAACACAATAGAGTAGAAGAGTCCTGTTTTCTCAAAAGCAGAGTGTGTTTCTTGTAAGGCGAGCTAGTGTTTGTTTCCCAGTTCGAAATGGAGTTGAATCCCATGCAGTTTCTAGTCTTACGAGCAAGAGTTGTTTTATGGTAAAAAGAGTCACTATTGCGCTCCCATTGCCAAACACACTACAAATAGCACTCATGTCTGTTCCCAGAAAGTACAGTGTATTGGACAGAAGAGGAGCTACTGTTCTTGTCAGTTTCCTAAGCAGAGTTGAACTACATATGGCCCATGTGTGTAGGAAGCACAGTTCTTTTGTTCTGAGCAAGCTCACTGTTTTGGCCCTATAAGAAAAACAGTAGAGTAGAAGAGTGCTCTTACTCAAAAGCAGAGTGTGTTTCTTGTGAGGCAAGCTAGCGTTTGTTTCCAGTCCAAATGGAGTAGAATCACATGCAGTTTTTGGTCCTAAGAGTAAAAGTTGTTTTCTGGTACGGAAAGTCACTATTGTGCTCCCATTGCCATACACAGGGCAAATAGCCTTCGCGTCTGTTCCCACAAAGTACAGTGCATTGGACTGAAGAGGAGCTACTGTTCTGGTCAGTTTCCTAAGCAGAATTGAGCTAGATATGGCCTGTGTGTGTAGGAAGCACAGTTCTTTTGTTCTTTGCAAGCTCACTGTTCGGACCCCATAGGAAACACAGTAGAGTAGAAGAGTGCTCTTTTCTCAAAAGCAGAGTGTGTTTCTTGTAAGGCGAGCTAGCATTTGTTTCCCAGTCCGAAATGGAGTTGAATCACATGCAGTTTCTGGTCCGACGAGCTAGAGTTGTTTCTGGTAAGAAGAGTCACTATTGTGCTCCCATTGCCATACACAGTGCAAATATCACTCACGTCTGTTCCCAGCAAGTACAGTGTATTGGACAGAGGAGGAGCCACTGTTCCTGTCAGTTTCCTAAGCAGAGTTGAGCTAGATATGGCCCGTGTGTAGGAAGCACAGTTCTTTTGTTCTGAGCAAGCTCACTGTTCTGGCCCTATAGGAAACACAGTAGAGTAGAAGAGTGCTTTTTTCTCAAAAGTACAGTGTGTTTCTTGTAAGGCGAGTTAGCGATTGTTTCCCAGTCCTAAATGGAGTTGAATCACATGCAGTTTCTATTCCTACAAGCAAGAGTTGTTTTCTGGTAAGAAGAGTCACTGTTGCACTCCGATTGCCATACGCAGTGCAAATAGCACTGGCATCTGAACGCAGCAAGTATATTGTATTGGACTGAAGAGGAGCTACTGTTTTGTCAGTTTCCTAAGCAAAGTTGAACTAGATATGGTCCGTGTGTGTAGGAAGCACAGTTCTTTTATTCTGAGCCAGCTCTCTGTTTGGACCCCATAGGAAACACAGTTGAGTATATAGGGCTCTTTTCTCAAAAGCAGAATGTGTTTTTGTAAGGCGAGCTAGTGTTTGTTTCCTAGTCAGAAAAGGAGTTGAATCCCATGTAGTTTCTGGTCCTACGAGCAAGAGTTGTTTTCTGGTAAGGAGAGTCACTATTGCGATCCCATTGCCATACACAGAGCAAATAGCACTCGTGTCTGTTCCCAGCAAGTACAGTGTAATGGACTGAAGAAGAGCTACTGTTCTTGTCAGTTTCCTAAGCAGAGTTGAACTAGTTATGGCCCGTGTGTGTAGGAAGCCCAGTTCTTTTGTTCTGAGCAAGCTCACTCTTCTGGCCCTATAGTTAACACAGTAGAGTAGGAGAGTGCTCTTTTCTCAAAAGCAGAGTGTGTTTCTTGTAGGGTGAGCTAGTGTTTGTTTCCCAGTCCTAAATGGATTTTAGTCACATGCAGTTTCTGGTCGTATGAGCAAGAGTTGTTTTCTGGTAAGAAGAGTCACTATTGTGCTCCCATCGCCATACTCAGTGCAAATAGCCCTGGCGTCTGTTCCCAGCAAGTACAGTGTATTGGACTGAAGAGGAGCTACTGTTCTTGTCAGTTTCCTAAGCAGAGTTTAACTAGATATGGCCCGTGTGTGTAGAAAGCACAGTTCTTTTGTTCTGAGCAAGCTCACTGTTCGGACACCATAGGAAACACAGTAGAGTATAAGAGTGCTCTTTTCTCAAAAGCAGAGTGTGTTTCTTGTAAGGCGAGCTAGTGTTTGTTTCCCAGTCTTAAATGGAGTAGAATCACATGCAGTTTCTGGTCCTACGAGCAAGAGTTGTTGTCTGGTAAGAAGAGTCACTATTGTGCTCCCATTGTCATACACAGGGCAAATAGCCCTGGCCTCTGTTCCCAGCAAGTACAGTGTATTGGACTGAAGAGGAGCTATTGTTCTTGTCAGTTTCCTACGCAGATTTGAACTAGATATGACCCATGTGTGTAGAAAGCACAGTTCTTTTGTTCTGAGCAAGCTCATTGTTTAGACACTTTGGAAACACAGTAGAGTAGAAGAGTGCTCTTTTCTCAAAAGCAGAGTGTGTTTCTTGTTAGGCAAGCTAGCGTTTGTTTCCCAGTCCTAAATGGAGTTGAGTCACATGCAGTTTGCGGTCCTAAGAGCAAGAGTTGTTTTCTGGTAAGAAGAGTCACTATTGTGCTCCCATTTTCATACACAGGGCAAATAGCACTGGCGTCTGTTCCCAGCATATACAGTGTATTGGACAGAAGAGGAGCTACTGTTCTTGTCAGTTTCCTAAGCAGAGTTGAACTACATATGGCCCATGTGTGTAGGAAGCACAGTTCTTTTGTTCTGAGCAAGCTCACTGTTTTGGCCCTATAAGAAAAACAGTAGAGTAGAAGAGTGCTCTTACTCAAAAGCAGAGTGTGTTTCTTGTGAGGCAAGCTAGCGTTTGTTTCCAGTCCAAATGGAGTAGAATCACATGCAGTTTTTGGTCCTAAGAGTAAGAGTTGTTTTCTGGTACGGAAAGTCACTATTGTGCTCCCATTGCCATACACAGGGCAAATAGCCTTCGCGTCTGTTCCCACAAAGTACAGTGCATTGGACTGAAGAGGAGCTACTGTTCTTGTCAGTTTCCTAAGCAGAATTGAGCTAGATATGGCCCGTGTGTGTAGGAAGCACAGTTCTTTTGTTCTTTGCAAGCTCACTGTTCGGACCCCTTAGGAAACACAGTAGTGTAGAAGAGTGCTCTTTTCTCAAAAGCAGAGTGTGTTTCTTGTACGGCGAGCTAGCGTTTGTTTCCCAGTCCGAAATGGAGTTGAATCACATGCAGTTTCTGGTCCGACGAGCTAGAGTTGTTTCTGGTAAGAAGAGTCACTATTGTGCTCCCATTGTCATACACAAGGCAAAGAGCCCTGGCGTCTGTTCCAGGCAAGTACAGTGTATTGGACTGAAGAGGAGCTACTGTTCTTGTCAGTTTCCTAAGCAGAGTTGAACTAGATATGGCCCGTGTGTGTAGGAAGCACAGTTCTTTGTTCTGAGCAAGCTCACTGTTCGGAAACCATAGGAAACACAGAAGAGTAGAAGAGTGCTCTTTTCTCAAAAGCAGAGTGTGTTTCTTGTAAGGCGAGCTAGTGTTTGTTTCCCAGTCAGAAATGGAGTTGAATCCCATGCAGGTTCTGGTCCTAGGAGCAAGAGTTTTTTTCTGTTAAGAAGAGTCACTATTGTGCTCCCATTGCCATACACAGTGCAAATAGCACTCGCGTCTGCTCTCAGCAAGTACAGTGTATTGGACTGAAAAGGAGCTACTGTTCTTGTCAGTTTCCTAAGCAGAGTTGAACTAGATATGGCCCGTGTGTGGAGGAAGCACAGTTCTTTTGTTCTGAGCAAGCTCACTGTACTGGCCCTATAGGAAATACAGTAGAGTAGAAGAGTGCTTTTTTCTCAAAAGTACAGTGTGTTTCTTGTAAGGCGAGTTAGCGATTGTTTCCCAGTCCTAAATGGAGTTGAATCACATGCAGTTTCTATTCCTACAAGCAAGAGTTGTTTTCTGGTAAGAAGAGTCACTATTGCGCTCCCATTGCCATACACAGTGCAAATAGCACTGGCGTCTGAACGCAGCAAGTATATTGTATTGGACTGAAGAGGAGCTACTGTTTTGTCAGTTTCCTAAGCAAAGTTGAACTAGATATGGTCCGTGTGTGTAGGAAGCACAGTTCTTTTGTTCTGAGCCAGCTCTCTGTTTGGACCCCATAGGACACACAGTTGAGTATATAGGGCTCTTTTCTCAAAAGCAGAATGTGTTTTTGTAAGGCGAGCTAGTGTTTGTTTCCTAGTCAGAAAAGGAGTTGAATCCCATGTAGTTTCTGGTCCTACGAGCAAGAGTTGTTTTCTGGTAAGGAGAGTCACTATTGCGATCCCATTGCCATACACAGAGCAAATAGCACTCGTGTCTGTTCCCAGCAAGTACAGTGTAATGGACTGAAGAGGAGCTACTGTTCTTGTCAGTTTCCTAAGCAGAGTTGAACTAGTTATGGCCCGTGTGTGTAGGAAGCCCAGTTCTTTTGTTCTGAGCAAGCTCACTCTTCTGGCCCTATAGTTAACACAGTAGAGTAGGAGAGTGCTCTTTTCTCAAAAGCAGAGTGTGTTTCTTGTAGGGTGAGCTAGTGTTTGTTTCCCGGTCCTAAATGGATTTTAGTCACATGCAGTTTCTGGTCGTATGAGCAAGAGTTGTTTTCTGGTAAGAAGAGTCACTATTGTGCTCCCATCGCCATACTCAGTGCAAATAGCACTGGCGTCTGTTCCCAGCAAGTACAGTGTATTGGACTGAAGAGGAGCTACTGTTCTTGTCAGTTTCCTAAGCAGAGTTTAACTAGATATGGCCCGTGTGTGTAGAAAGCACAGTTCTTTTTTTCTGAGCAAGCACACTGTTCTGGCCCTATGCGAAACACAGTAGAGTAGAAGAGTGCTCTTTTCTCAAAAGCAGAGTGTGTTTCTTGTAAGGCGAGCTAGCGTTTGTTTCCCAGTCCGAAATGGAGTTGAATCACATGCAGATTCTGGTCCTACGAGCAAGAGTTGTTTTCTGGTAAGAAGAGTCACTATTGTGCTCCCATTGTCATACACAGGGCAAATAGCACTGGCGTCTGTTCCCAGCATGTACAGTGTATTGGACTGAAGAGGAGCTACTGTTCTTGTCAGTTTCCTAAGCAGAGTTGAACTAGATATGACCCATGTGTGTAGAAAGCACAGTTCTTTTTTTCTGAACAAGCTCATTGTTTAGACACTTTGGAAACACAGTAGAGAAGAAGAGTGCTCTTTTCTCAAAAGCAGAGTGTGTTTCTTGTAAGGCAAGCTAGCGTTTGTTTCCCAGTCCTAAATGGAGGTGAATCACATGCAGTTTTTGGTCCTATGAGCAAGAGTTGTTTTCTGGTATGAAGTGTCTCTATTGCGCTCCCATTGCCATACACAGTGCAATAGCACTCGTGTCTGTTCCCAGCAAGTACAGTGTATTGGACTGAAGAGGAGCTACTGTTCTTGTCAGTTTCCTAAGCAGAGTTTAACTAGATATGGCCCGTGTGTGTAGAAAGCACAGTTCTTTTGTTCTGAGCAAGCTCACTGTTCTGGCCCTATACAAAACACAGTAGAGTAGAAGAGTGCTCTTTTCTCAAAAGCAGAGTGTGTTTCTTGTAAGGCGAGCTAGCGTTTGTTTCCCAGTCCGAAAAGGAGTTGAATCACATGCAGTTTCTGGTCCCACGAGCTAGAGTTGTTTCTGGTAAGAAGAGTCACTATTGTGCTCCCATTGTCATACACAAGGCAAAGAGCCCTGGCGTCTGTTCCAGGCAAGTACAGTGTATTGGACTGAAGAGGAGCTACTGTTCTTGTCAGTTTCCTAAGCAGAGTTGAACTAGATATGGCCCGTGTGTGTAGGAAGCACAGTTCTTTGTTCTGAGCAAGCTCACTGTTCGGAAACCATAGGAAACACAGAAGAGTAGAAGAGTGCTCTTTTCTCAAAAGCAGAGTGTGTTTCTTGTAAGGCGAGCTAGTGTTTGTTTCCCAGTCAGAAATGGAGTTGAATCCCATGCAGGTTCTGGTCCTAGGAGCAAGAGTTTTTTTCTGTTAAGAAGAGTCACTATTGTGCTCCCATTGCCATACACAGTGCAAATAGCACTCGCGTCTGCTCTCAGCAAGTACAGTGTATTGGACTGAAAAGGAGCTACTGTTCTTGTCAGTTTCCTAAGCAGAGTTGAACTAGATATGGCCCGTGTGTGGAGGAAGCACAGTTCTTTTGTTCTGAGCAAGCTCACTGTACTGGCCCTATAGGAAATACAGTAGAGTAGAAGAGTGCTTTTTTCTCAAAAGTACAGTGTGTTTCTTGTAAGGCGAGTTAGCGATTGTTTCCCAGTCCTAAATGGAGTTGAATCACATGCAGTTTCTATTCCTACAAGCAAGAGTTGTTTTCTGGTAAGAAGAGTCACTATTGCGCTCCCATTGCCATACACAGTGCAAATAGCACTGGCGTCTGAACGCAGCAAGTATATTGTATTGGACTGAAGAGGAGCTACTGTTTTGTCAGTTTCCTAAGCAAAGTTGAACTAGATATGGTCCGTGTGTGTAGGAAGCACAGTTCTTTTGTTCTGAGCCAGCTCTCTGTTTGGACCCCATAGGACACACAGTTGAGTATATAGGGCTCTTTTCTCAAAAGCAGAATGTGTTTTTGTAAGGCGAGCTAGTGTTTGTTTCCTAGTCAGAAAAGGAGTTGAATCCCATGTAGTTTCTGGTCCTACGAGCAAGAGTTGTTTTCTGGTAAGGAGAGTCACTATTGCGATCCCATTGCCATACACAGAGCAAATAGCACTCGTGTCTGTTCCCAGCAAGTACAGTGTAATGGACTGAAGAGGAGCTACTGTTCTTGTCAGTTTCCTAAGCAGAGTTGAACTAGTTATGGCCCGTGTGTGTAGGAAGCCCAGTTCTTTTGTTCTGAGCAAGCTCACTCTTCTGGCCCTATAGTTAACACAGTAGAGTAGGAGAGTGCTCTTTTCTCAAAAGCAGAGTGTGTTTCTTGTAGGGTGAGCTAGTGTTTGTTTCCCGGTCCTAAATGGATTTTAGTCACATGCAGTTTCTGGTCGTATGAGCAAGAGTTGTTTTCTGGTAAGAAGAGTCACTATTGTGCTCCCATCGCCATACTCAGTGCAAATAGCACTGGCGTCTGTTCCCAGCAAGTACAGTGTATTGGACTGAAGAGGAGCTACTGTTCTTGTCAGTTTCCTAAGCAGAGTTTAACTAGATATGGCCCGTGTGTGTAGAAAGCACAGTTCTTTTTTTCTGAGCAAGCACACTGTTCTGGCCCTATGCGAAACACAGTAGAGTAGAAGAGTGCTCTTTTCTCAAAAGCAGAGTGTGTTTCTTGTAAGGCGAGCTAGCGTTTGTTTCCCAGTCCGAAATGGAGTTGAATCACATGCAGATTCTGGTCCTACGAGCAAGAGTTGTTTTCTGGTAAGAAGAGTCACTATTGTGCTCCCATTGTCATACACAGGGCAAATAGCACTGGCGTCTGTTCCCAGCATGTACAGTGTATTGGACTGAAGAGGAGCTACTGTTCTTGTCAGTTTCCTAAGCAGAGTTGAACTAGATATGACCCATGTGTGTAGAAAGCACAGTTCTTTTTTTCTGAACAAGCTCATTGTTTAGACACTTTGGAAACACAGTAGAGAAGAAGAGTGCTCTTTTCTCAAAAGCAGAGTGTGTTTCTTGTAAGGCAAGCTAGCGTTTGTTTCCCAGTCCTAAATGGAGGTGAATCACATGCAGTTTTTGGTCCTATGAGCAAGAGTTGTTTTCTGGTATGAAGAGTCTCTATTGCGCTCCCATTGCCATACACAGTGCAATAGCACTCGTGTCTGTTCCCAGCAAGTACAGTGTATTGGACTGAAGAGGAGCTACTGTTCTTGTCAGTTTCCTAAGCAGAGTTTAACTAGATATGGCCCGTGTGTGTAGAAAGCACAGTTCTTTTGTTCTGAGCAAGCTCACTGTTCTGGCCCTATACAAAACACAGTAGAGTAGAAGAGTGCTCTTTTCTCAAAAGCAGAGTGTGTTTCTTGTAAGGCGAGCTAGCGTTTGTTTCCCAGTCCGAAAAGGAGTTGAATCACATGCAGTTTCTGGTCCCACGAGCTAGAGTTGTTTCTGGTAAGAAGAGTCACTATTGTGCTCCCATTGTCATACACAAGGCAAAGAGCCCTGGCGTCTGTTCCAGGCAAGTACAGTGTATTGGACTGAAGAGGAGCTACTGTTCTTGTCAGTTTCCTAAGCAGAGTTGAACTAGATATGGCCCGTGTGTGTAGGAAGCACAGTTCTTTGTTCTGAGCAAGCTCACTGTTCGGAAACCATAGGAAACACAGAAGAGTAGAAGAGTGCTCTTTTCTCAAAAGCAGAGTGTGTTTCTTGTAAGGCGAGCTAGTGTTTGTTTCCCAGTCAGAAATGGAGTTGAATCCCATGCAGGTTCTGGTCCTAGGAGCAAGAGTTTTTTTCTGTTAAGAAGAGTCACTATTGTGCTCCCATTGCCATACACAGTGCAAATAGCACTCGCGTCTGCTCTCAGCAAGTACAGTGTATTGGACTGAAAAGGAGCTACTGTTCTTGTCAGTTTCCTAAGCAGAGTTGAACTAGATATGGCCCGTGTGTGGAGGAAGCACAGTTCTTTTGTTCTGAGCAAGCTCACTGTACTGGCCCTATAGGAAATACAGTAGAGTAGAAGAGTGCTTTTTTCTCAAAAGTACAGTGTGTTTCTTGTAAGGCGAGTTAGCGATTGTTTCCCAGTCCTAAATGGAGTTGAATCACATGCAGTTTCTATTCCTACAAGCAAGAGTTGTTTTCTGGTAAGAAGAGTCACTATTGCGCTCCCATTGCCATACACAGTGCAAATAGCACTGGCGTCTGAACGCAGCAAGTATATTGTATTGGACTGAAGAGGAGCTACTGTTTTGTCAGTTTCCTAAGCAAAGTTGAACTAGATATGGTCCGTGTGTGTAGGAAGCACAGTTCTTTTGTTCTGAGCCAGCTCTCTGTTTGGACCCCATAGGACACACAGTTGAGTATATAGGGCTCTTTTCTCAAAAGCAGAATGTGTTTTTGTAAGGCGAGCTAGTGTTTGTTTCCTAGTCAGAAAAGGAGTTGAATCCCATGTAGTTTCTGGTCCTACGAGCAAGAGTTGTTTTCTGGTAAGGAGAGTCACTATTGCGATCCCATTGCCATACACAGAGCAAATAGCACTCGTGTCTGTTCCCAGCAAGTACAGTGTAATGGACTGAAGAGGAGCTACTGTTCTTGTCAGTTTCCTAAGCAGAGTTGAACTAGTTATGGCCCGTGTGTGTAGGAAGCCCAGTTCTTTTGTTCTGAGCAAGCTCACTCTTCTGGCCCTATAGTTAACACAGTAGAGTAGGAGAGTGCTCTTTTCTCAAAAGCAGAGTGTGTTTCTTGTAGGGTGAGCTAGTGTTTGTTTCCCGGTCCTAAATGGATTTTAGTCACATGCAGTTTCTGGTCGTATGAGCAAGAGTTGTTTTCTGGTAAGAAGAGTCACTATTGTGCTCCCATCGCCATACTCAGTGCAAATAGCACTGGCGTCTGTTCCCAGCAAGTACAGTGTATTGGACTGAAGAGGAGCTACTGTTCTTGTCAGTTTCCTAAGCAGAGTTTAACTAGATATGGCCCGTGTGTGTAGAAAGCACAGTTCTTTTTTTCTGAGCAAGCACACTGTTCTGGCCCTATGCGAAACACAGTAGAGTAGAAGAGTGCTCTTTTCTCAAAAGCAGAGTGTGTTTCTTGTAAGGCGAGCTAGCGTTTGTTTCCCAGTCCGAAATGGAGTTGAATCACATGCAGATTCTGGTCCTACGAGCAAGAGTTGTTTTCTGGTAAGAAGAGTCACTATTGTGCTCCCATTGTCATACACAGGGCAAATAGCACTGGCGTCTGTTCCCAGCATGTACAGTGTATTGGACTGAAGAGGAGCTACTGTTCTTGTCAGTTTCCTAAGCAGAGTTGAACTAGATATGACCCATGTGTGTAGAAAGCACAGTTCTTTTTTTCTGAACAAGCTCATTGTTTAGACACTTTGGAAACACAGTAGAGAAGAAGAGTGCTCTTTTCTCAAAAGCAGAGTGTGTTTCTTGTAAGGCAAGCTAGCGTTTGTTTCCCAGTCCTAAATGGAGGTGAATCACATGCAGTTTTTGGTCCTATGAGCAAGAGTTGTTTTCTGGTATGAAGAGTCTCTATTGCGCTCCCATTGCCATACACAGTGCAATAGCACTCGTGTCTGTTCCCAGCAAGTACAGTGTATTGGACTGAAGAGGAGCTACTGTTCTTGTCAGTTTCCTAAGCAGAGTTTAACTAGATATGGCCCGTGTGTGTAGAAAGCACAGTTCTTTTGTTCTGAGCAAGCTCACTGTTCTGGCCCTATACAAAACACAGTAGAGTAGAAGAGTGCTCTTTTCTCAAAAGCAGAGTGTGTTTCTTGTAAGGCGAGCTAGCGTTTGTTTCCCAGTCCGAAAAGGAGTTGAATCACATGCAGTTTCTGGTCCCACGAGCTAGAGTTGTTTCTGGTAAGAAGAGTCACTATTGTGCTCCCATTGTCATACACAAGGCAAAGAGCCCTGGCGTCTGTTCCAGGCAAGTACAGTGTATTGGACTGAAGAGGAGCTACTGTTCTTGTCAGTTTCCTAAGCAGAGTTGAACTAGATATGGCCCGTGTGTGTAGGAAGCACAGTTCTTTGTTCTGAGCAAGCTCACTGTTCGGAAACCATAGGAAACACAGAAGAGTAGAAGAGTGCTCTTTTCTCAAAAGCAGAGTGTGTTTCTTGTAAGGCGAGCTTGTGTTTGTTTCCCAGTCAGAAATGGAGTTGAATCCCATGCAGGTTCTGGTCCTAGGAGCAAGAGTTTTTTTCTGTTAAGAAGAGTCACTATTGTGCTCCCATTGCCATACACAGTGCAAATAGCACTCGCGTCTGCTCTCAGCAAGTACAGTGTATTGGACTGAAAAGGAGCTACTGTTCTTGTCAGTTTCCTAAGCAGAGTTGAACTAGATATGGCCCGTGTGTGGAGGAAGCACAGTTCTTTTGTTCTGAGCAAGCTCACTGTACTGGCCCTATAGGAAACACAGTAGAGTAGAAGAGTGCTTTTTTCTCAAAAGTACAGTGTGTTTCTTGTAAGGCGAGTTAGCGATTGTTTCCCAGTCCTAAATGGAGTTGAATCACATGCAGTTTCTATTCCTACAAGCAAGAGTTGTTTTCTGGTAAGAAGAGTCACTATTGCGCTCCCATTGCCATACACAGTGCAAATAGCACTGGCGTCTGAACGCAGCAAGTATATTGTATTGGACTGAAGAGGAGCTACTGTTTTGTCAGTTTCCTAAGCAAAGTTGAACTAGATATGGTCCGTGTGTGTAGGAAGCACAGTTCTTTTGTTCTGAGCCAGCTCTCTGTTTGGACCCCATAGGAAACACAGTTGAGTATATAGGGCTCTTTTCTCAAAAGCAGAATGTGTTTTTGTAAGGCGAGCTAGTGTTTGTTTCCCAGTCAGAAAAGGAGTTGAATCCCATGTAGTTTCTGGTCCTACGAGCAAGAGTTGTTTTCTGGTAAGGAGAGTCACTATTGCGATCCCATTGCCATACACAGAGCAAATAGCACTCGTGTCTGTTCCCAGCAAGTACAGTGTAATGGACTGAAGAGGAGCTACTGTTCTTGTCAGTTTCCTAAGCAGAGTTGAACTAGTTATGGCCCGTGTGTGTAGGAAGCCCAGTTCTTTTGTTCTGAGCAAGCTCACTCTTCTGGCCCTATAGTTAACACAGTAGAGTAGGAGAGTGCTCTTTTCTCAAAAGCAGAGTGTGTTTCTTGTAGGGTGAGCTAGTGTTTGTTTCCCGGTCCTAAATGGATTTTAGTCACATGCAGTTTCTGGTCGTATGAGCAAGAGTTGTTTTCTGGTAAGAAGAGTCACTATTGTGCTCCCATCGCCATACTCAGTGCAAAAGCACTGGCGTCTGTTCCCAGCAAGTACAGTGTATTGGACTGAAGAGGAGCTACTGTTCTTGTCAGTTTCCTAAGCAGAGTTTAACTAGATATGGCCCGTGTGTGTAGAAAGCACAGTTCTTTTTTTCTGAGCAAGCTCACTGTTCTGGCCCTATGCGAAACACAGTAGAGTAGAAGAGTGCTCTTTTCTCAAAAGCAGAGTGTGTTTCTTGTAAGGCGAGCTAGCGTTTGTTTCCCAGTCCGAAATGGAGTTGAATCACATGCAGATTCTGGTCCTACGAGCAAGAGTTGTTTTCTGGTAAGAAGAGTCACTATTGTGCTCCCATTGTCATACACAGGGCAAATAGCACTGGCGTCTGTTCCCAGCATGTACAGTGTATTGGACTGAAGAGGAGCTACTGTTCTTGTCAGTTTCCTAAGCAGAGTTGAACTAGATATGACCCATGTGTGTAGAAAGCACAGTTCTTTTTTTCTGAACAAGCTCATTGTTTAGACACTTTGGAAACACAGTAGAGAAGAAGAGTGCTCTTTTCTCAAAAGCAGAGTGTGTTTCTTGTAAGGCAAGCTAGCGTTTGTTTCCCAGTCCTAAATGGAGGTGAATCACATGCAGTTTTTGGTCCTATGAGCAAGAGTTGTTTTCTGGTATGAAGAGTCTCTATTGCGCTCCCATTGCCATACACAGTGCAATAGCACTCGTGTCTGTTCCCAGCAAGTACAGTGTATTGGACTGAAGAGGAGCTACTGTTCTTGTCAGTTTCCTAAGCAGAGTTTAACTAGATATGGCCCGTGTGTGTAGAAAGCACAGTTCTTTTGTTCTGAGCAAGCTCACTGTTCTGGCCCTATACAAAACACAGTAGAGTAGAAGAGTGCTCTTTTCTCAAAAGCAGAGTGTGTTTCTTGTAAGGCGAGCTAGCGTTTGTTTCCCAGTCCGAAAAGGAGTTGAATCACATGCAGTTTCTGGTCCCACGAGCTAGAGTTGTTTCTGGTAAGAAGAGTCACTATTGTGTTCCCATTGTCATACACAAGGCAAAGAGCCCTGGCGTCTGTTCCAGGCAAGTACAGTGTATTGGACTGAAGAGGAGCTACTGTTCTTGTCAGTTTCCTAAGCAGAGTTGAACTAGATATGGCCCGTGTGTGTAGGAAGCACAGTTCTTTGTTCTGAGCAAGCTCACTGTTCGGAAACCATAGGAAACACAGAAGAGTAGAAGAGTGCTCTTTTCTCAAAAGCAGAGTGTGTTTCTTGTAAGGCGAGCTAGTGTTTGTTTCCCAGTCAGAAATGGAGTTGAATCCCATGCAGGTTCTGGTCCTAGGAGCAAGAGTTTTTTTCTGTTAAGAAGAGTCACTATTGTGCTCCCATTGCCATACACAGTGCAAATAGCACTCGCGTCTGCTCTCAGCAAGTACAGTGTATTGGACTGAAAAGGAGCTACTGTTCTTGTCAGTTTCCTAAGCAGAGTTGAACTAGATATGGCCCGTGTGTGGAGGAAGCACAGTTCTTTTGTTCTGAGCAAGCTCACTGTACTGGCCCTATAGGAAATACAGTAGAGTAGAAGAGTGCTTTTTTCTCAAAAGTACAGTGTGTTTCTTGTAAGGCGAGTTAGCGATTGTTTCCCAGTCCTAAATGGAGTTGAATCACATGCAGTTTCTATTCCTACAAGCAAGAGTTGTTTTCTGGTAAGAAGAGTCACTATTGCGCTCCCATTGCCATACACAGTGCAAATAGCACTGGCGTCTGAACGCAGCAAGTATATTGTATTGGACTGAAGAGGAGCTACTGTTTTGTCAGTTTCCTAAGCAAAGTTGAACTAGGTATGGTCCGTGTGTGTAGGAAGCACAGTTCTTTTGTTCTGAGCCAGCTCTCTGTTTGGACCCCATAGGACACACAGTTGAGTATATAGGGCTCTTTTCTCAAAAGCAGAATGTGTTTTTGTAAGGCGAGCTAGTGTTTGTTTCCTAGTCAGAAAAGGAGTTGAATCCCATGTAGTTTCTGGTCCTACGAGCAAGAGTTGTTTTCTGGTAAGGAGAGTCACTATTGCGATCCCATTGCCATACACAGAGCAAATAGCACTCGTGTCTGTTCCCAGCAAGTACAGTGTAATGGACTGAAGAGGAGCTACTGTTCTTGTCAGTTTCCTAAGCAGAGTTGAACTAGTTATGGCCCGTGTGTGTAGGAAGCCCAGTTCTTTTGTTCTGAGCAAGCTCACTCTTCTGGCCCTATAGTTAACACAGTAGAGTAGGAGAGTGCTCTTTTCTCAAAAGCAGAGTGTGTTTCTTGTAGGGTGAGCTAGTGTTTGTTTCCCGGTCCTAAATGGATTTTAGTCACATGCAGTTTCTGGTCGTATGAGCAAGAGTTGTTTTCTGGTAAGAAGAGTCACTATTGTGCTCCCATCGCCATACTCAGTGCAAAAGTACTGGCGTCTGTTCCCAGCAAGTACAGTGTATTGGACTGAAGAGGAGCTACTGTTCTTGTCAGTTTCCTAAGCAGAGTTTAACTAGATATGGCCCGTGTGTGTAGAAAGCACAGTTCTTTTTTTCTGAGCAAGCTCACTGTTCTGGCCCTATGCGAAACACAGTAGAGTAGAAGAGTGCTCTTTTCTCAAAAGCAGAGTGTGTTTCTTGTAAGGCGAGCTAGCGTTTGTTTCCCAGTCCGAAATGGAGTTGAATCACATGCAGATTCTGGTCCTACGAGCAAGAGTTGTTTTCTGGTAAGAAGAGTCACTATTGTGCTCCCATTGTCATACACAGGGCAAATAGCACTGGCGTCTGTTCCCAGCATGTACAGTGTATTGGACTGAAGAGGAGCTACTGTTCTTGTCAGTTTCCTAAGCAGAGTTGAACTAGATATGACCCATGTGTGTAGAAAGCACAGTTCTTTTTTTCTGAACAAGCTCATTGTTTAGACACTTTGGAAACACAGTAGAGAAGAAGAGTGCTCTTTTCTCAAAAGCAGAGTGTGTTTCTTGTAAGGCAAGCTAGCGTTTGTTTCCCAGTCCTAAATGGAGGTGAATCACATGCAGTTTTTGGTCCTATGAGCAAGAGTTGTTTTCTGGTATGAAGAGTCTCTATTGCGCTCCCATTGCCATACACAGTGCAATAGCACTCGTGTCTGTTCCCAGCAAGTACAGTGTATTGGACTGAAGAGGAGCTACTGTTCTTGTCAGTTTCCTAAGCAGAGTTTAACTAGATATGGCCCGTGTGTGTAGAAAGCACAGTTCTTTTGTTCTGAGCAAGCTCACTGTTCTGGCCCTATACAAAACACAGTAGAGTAGAAGAGTGCTCTTTTCTCAAAAGCAGAGTGTGTTTCTTGTAAGGCGAGCTAGCGTTTGTTTCCCAGTCCGAAAAGGAGTTGAATCACATGCAGTTTCTGGTCCCACGAGCTAGAGTTGTTTCTGGTAAGAAGAGTCACTATTGTGCTCCCATTGTCATACACAAGGCAAAGAGCCCTGGCGTCTGTTCCAGGCAAGTACAGTGTATTGGACTGAAGAGGAGCTACTGTTCTTGTCAGTTTCCTAAGCAGAGTTGAACTAGATATGGCCCGTGTGTGTAGGAAGCACAGTTCTTTGTTCTGAGCAAGCTCACTGTTCGGAAACCATAGGAAACACAGAAGAGTAGAAGAGTGCTCTTTTCTCAAAAGCAGAGTGTGTTTCTTGTAAGGCGAGCTTGTGTTTGTTTCCCAGTCAGAAATGGAGTTGAATCCCATGCAGGTTCTGGTCCTAGGAGCAAGAGTTTTTTTCTGTTAAGAAGAGTCACTATTGTGCTCCCATTGCCATACACAGTGCAAATAGCACTCGCGTCTGCTCTCAGCAAGTACAGTGTATTGGACTGAAAAGGAGCTACTGTTCTTGTCAGTTTCCTAAGCAGAGTTGAACTAGATATGGCCCGTGTGTGGAGGAAGCACAGTTCTTTTGTTCTGAGCAAGCTCACTGTACTGGCCCTATAGGAAACACAGTAGAGTAGAAGAGTGCTTTTTTCTCAAAAGTACAGTGTGTTTCTTGTAAGGCGAGTTAGCGATTGTTTCCCAGTCCTAAATGGAGTTGAATCACATGCAGTTTCTATTCCTACAAGCAAGAGTTGTTTTCTGGTAAGAAGAGTCACTATTGCGCTCCCATTGCCATACACAGTGCAAATAGCACTGGCGTCTGAACGCAGCAAGTATATTGTATTGGACTGAAGAGGAGCTACTGTTTTGTCAGTTTCCTAAGCAAAGTTGAACTAGATATGGTCCGTGTGTGTAGGAAGCACAGTTCTTTTGTTCTGAGCCAGCTCTCTGTTTGGACCCCATAGGAAACACAGTTGAGTATATAGGGCTCTTTTCTCAAAAGCAGAATGTGTTTTTGTAAGGCGAGCTAGTGTTTGTTTCCCAGTCAGAAAAGGAGTTGAATCCCATGTAGTTTCTGGTCCTACGAGCAAGAGTTGTTTTCTGGTAAGGAGAGTCACTATTGCGATCCCATTGCCATACACAGAGCAAATAGCACTCGTGTCTGTTCCCAGCAAGTACAGTGTAATGGACTGAAGAGGAGCTACTGTTCTTGTCAGTTTCCTAAGCAGAGTTGAACTAGTTATGGCCCGTGTGTGTAGGAAGCCCAGTTCTTTTGTTCTGAGCAAGCTCACTCTTCTGGCCCTATAGTTAACACAGTAGAGTAGGAGAGTGCTCTTTTCTCAAAAGCAGAGTGTGTTTCTTGTAGGGTGAGCTAGTGTTTGTTTCCCGGTCCTAAATGGATTTTAGTCACATGCAGTTTCTGGTCGTATGAGCAAGAGTTGTTTTCTGGTAAGAAGAGTCACTATTGTGCTCCCATCGCCATACTCAGTGCAAAAGCACTGGCGTCTGTTCCCAGCAAGTACAGTGTATTGGACTGAAGAGGAGCTACTGTTCTTGTCAGTTTCCTAAGCAGAGTTTAACTAGATATGGCCCGTGTGTGTAGAAAGCACAGTTCTTTTTTTCTGAGCAAGCTCACTGTTCTGGCCCTATGCGAAACACAGTAGAGTAGAAGAGTGCTCTTTTCTCAAAAGCAGAGTGTGTTTCTTGTAAGGCGAGCTAGCGTTTGTTTCCCAGTCCGAAATGGAGTTGAATCACATGCAGATTCTGGTCCTACGAGCAAGAGTTGTTTTCTGGTAAGAAGAGTCACTATTGTGCTCCCATTGTCATACACAGGGCAAATAGCACTGGCGTCTGTTCCCAGCATGTACAGTGTATTGGACTGAAGAGGAGCTACTGTTCTTGTCAGTTTCCTAAGCAGAGTTGAACTAGATATGACCCATGTGTGTAGAAAGCACAGTTCTTTTTTTCTGAACAAGCTCATTGTTTAGACACTTTGGAAACACAGTAGAGAAGAAGAGTGCTCTTTTCTCAAAAGCAGAGTGTGTTTCTTGTAAGGCAAGCTAGCGTTTGTTTCCCAGTCCTAAATGGAGGTGAATCACATGCAGTTTTTGGTCCTATGAGCAAGAGTTGTTTTCTGGTATGAAGAGTCTCTATTGCGCTCCCATTGCCATACACAGTGCAATAGCACTCGTGTCTGTTCCCAGCAAGTACAGTGTATTGGACTGAAGAGGAGCTACTGTTCTTGTCAGTTTCCTAAGCAGAGTTTAACTAGATATGGCCCGTGTGTGTAGAAAGCACAGTTCTTTTGTTCTGAGCAAGCTCACTGTTCTGGCCCTATACAAAACACAGTAGAGTAGAAGAGTGCTCTTTTCTCAAAAGCAGAGTGTGTTTCTTGTAAGGCGAGCTAGCGTTTGTTTCCCAGTCCGAAAAGGAGTTGAATCACATGCAGTTTCTGGTCCCACGAGCTAGAGTTGTTTCTGGTAAGAAGAGTCACTATTGTGTTCCCATTGTCATACACAAGGCAAAGAGCCCTGGCGTCTGTTCCAGGCAAGTACAGTGTATTGGACTGAAGAGGAGCTACTGTTCTTGTCAGTTTCCTAAGCAGAGTTGAACTAGATATGGCCCGTGTGTGTAGGAAGCACAGTTCTTTGTTCTGAGCAAGCTCACTGTTCGGAAACCATAGGAAACACAGAAGAGTAGAAGAGTGCTCTTTTCTCAAAAGCAGAGTGTGTTTCTTGTAAGGCGAGCTAGTGTTTGTTTCCCAGTCAGAAATGGAGTTGAATCCCATGCAGGTTCTGGTCCTAGGAGCAAGAGTTTTTTTCTGTTAAGAAGAGTCACTATTGTGCTCCCATTGCCATACACAGTGCAAATAGCACTCGCGTCTGCTCTCAGCAAGTACAGTGTATTGGACTGAAAAGGAGCTACTGTTCTTGTCAGTTTCCTAAGCAGAGTTGAACTAGATATGGCCCGTGTGTGGAGGAAGCACAGTTCTTTTGTTCTGAGCAAGCTCACTGTACTGGCCCTATAGGAAATACAGTAGAGTAGAAGAGTGCTTTTTTCTCAAAAGTACAGTGTGTTTCTTGTAAGGCGAGTTAGCGATTGTTTCCCAGTCCTAAATGGAGTTGAATCACATGCAGTTTCTATTCCTACAAGCAAGAGTTGTTTTCTGGTAAGAAGAGTCACTATTGCGCTCCCATTGCCATACACAGTGCAAATAGCACTGGCGTCTGAACGCAGCAAGTATATTGTATTGGACTGAAGAGGAGCTACTGTTTTGTCAGTTTCCTAAGCAAAGTTGAACTAGATATGGTCCGTGTGTGTAGGAAGCACAGTTCTTTTGTTCTGAGCCAGCTCTCTGTTTGGACCCCATAGGACACACAGTTGAGTATATAGGGCTCTTTTCTCAAAAGCAGAATGTGTTTTTGTAAGGCGAGCTAGTGTTTGTTTCCTAGTCAGAAAAGGAGTTGAATCCCATGTAGTTTCTGGTCCTACGAGCAAGAGTTGTTTTCTGGTAAGGAGAGTCACTATTGCGATCCCATTGCCATACACAGAGCAAATAGCACTCGTGTCTGTTCCCAGCAAGTACAGTGTAATGGACTGAAGAGGAGCTACTGTTCTTGTCAGTTTCCTAAGCAGAGTTGAACTAGTTATGGCCCGTGTGTGTAGGAAGCCCAGTTCTTTTGTTCTGAGCAAGCTCACTCTTCTGGCCCTATAGTTAACACAGTAGAGTAGGAGAGTGCTCTTTTCTCAAAAGCAGAGTGTGTTTCTTGTAGGGTGAGCTAGTGTTTGTTTCCCGGTCCTAAATGGATTTTAGTCACATGCAGTTTCTGGTCGTATGAGCAAGAGTTGTTTTCTGGTAAGAAGAGTCACTATTGTGCTCCCATCGCCATACTCAGTGCAAAAGTACTGGCGTCTGTTCCCAGCAAGTACAGTGTATTGGACTGAAGAGGAGCTACTGTTCTTGTCAGTTTCCTAAGCAGAGTTTAACTAGATATGGCCCGTGTGTGTAGAAAGCACAGTTCTTTTTTTCTGAGCAAGCTCACTGTTCTGGCCCTATGCGAAACACAGTAGAGTAGAAGAGTGCTCTTTTCTCAAAAGCAGAGTGTGTTTCTTGTAAGGCGAGCTAGCGTTTGTTTCCCAGTCCGAAATGGAGTTGAATCACATGCAGATTCTGGTCCTACGAGCAAGAGTTGTTTTCTGGTAAGAAGAGTCACTATTGTGCTCCCATTGTCATACACAGGGCAAATAGCACTGGCGTCTGTTCCCAGCATGTACAGTGTATTGGACTGAAGAGGAGCTACTGTTCTTGTCAGTTTCCTAAGCAGAGTTGAACTAGATATGACCCATGTGTGTAGAAAGCACAGTTCTTTTTTTCTGAACAAGCTCATTGTTTAGACACTTTGGAAACACAGTAGAGAAGAAGAGTGCTCTTTTCTCAAAAGCAGAGTGTGTTTCTTGTAAGGCAAGCTAGCGTTTGTTTCCCAGTCCTAAATGGAGGTGAATCACATGCAGTTTTTGGTCCTATGAGCAAGAGTTGTTTTCTGGTATGAAGAGTCTCTATTGCGCTCCCATTGCCATACACAGTGCAATAGCACTCGTGTCTGTTCCCAGCAAGTACAGTGTATTGGACTGAAGAGGAGCTACTGTTCTTGTCAGTTTCCTAAGCAGAGTTTAACTAGATATGGCCCGTGTGTGTAGAAAGCACAGTTCTTTTGTTCTGAGCAAGCTCACTGTTCTGGCCCTATACAAAACACAGTAGAGTAGAAGAGTGCTCTTTTCTCAAAAGCAGAGTGTGTTTCTTGTAAGGCGAGCTAGCGTTTGTTTCCCAGTCCGAAAAGGAGTTGAATCACATGCAGTTTCTGGTCCCACGAGCTAGAGTTGTTTCTGGTAAGAAGAGTCACTATTGTGCTCCCATTGTCATACACAAGGCAAAGAGCCCTGGCGTCTGTTCCAGGCAAGTACAGTGTATTGGACTGAAGAGGAGCTACTGTTCTTGTCAGTTTCCTAAGCAGAGTTGAACTAGATATGGCCCGTGTGTGTAGGAAGCACAGTTCTTTGTTCTGAGCAAGCTCACTGTTCGGAAACCATAGGAAACACAGAAGAGTAGAAGAGTGCTCTTTTCTCAAAAGCAGAGTGTGTTTCTTGTAAGGCGAGCTAGTGTTTGTTTCCCAGTCAGAAATGGAGTTGAATCCCATGCAGGTTCTGGTCCTAGGAGCAAGAGTTTTTTTCTGTTAAGAAGAGTCACTATTGTGCTCCCATTGCCATACACAGTGCAAATAGCACTCGCGTCTGCTCTCAGCAAGTACAGTGTATTGGACTGAAAAGGAGCTACTGTTCTTGTCAGTTTCCTAAGCAGAGTTGAACTAGATATGGCCCGTGTGTGGAGGAAGCACAGTTCTTTTGTTCTGAGCAAGCTCACTGTACTGGCCCTATAGGAAATACAGTAGAGTAGAAGAGTGCTTTTTTCTCAAAAGTACAGTGTGTTTCTTGTAAGGCGAGTTAGCGATTGTTTCCCAGTCCTAAATGGAGTTGAATCACATGCAGTTTCTATTCCTACAAGCAAGAGTTGTTTTCTGGTAAGAAGAGTCACTATTGCGCTCCCATTGCCATACACAGTGCAAATAGCACTGGCGTCTGAACGCAGCAAGTATATTGTATTGGACTGAAGAGGAGCTACTGTTTTGTCAGTTTCCTAAGCAAAGTTGAACTAGATATGGTCCGTGTGTGTAGGAAGCACAGTTCTTTTGTTCTGAGCCAGCTCTCTGTTTGGACCCCATAGGACACACAGTTGAGTATATAGGGCTCTTTTCTCAAAAGCAGAATGTGTTTTTGTAAGGCGAGCTAGTGTTTGTTTCCTAGTCAGAAAAGGAGTTGAATCCCATGTAGTTTCTGGTCCTACGAGCAAGAGTTGTTTTCTGGTAAGGAGAGTCACTATTGCGATCCCATTGCCATACACAGAGCAAATAGCACTCGTGTCTGTTCCCAGCAAGTACAGTGTAATGGACTGAAGAGGAGCTACTGTTCTTGTCAGTTTCCTAAGCAGAGTTGAACTAGTTATGGCCCGTGTGTGTAGGAAGCCCAGTTCTTTTGTTCTGAGCAAGCTCACTCTTCTGGCCCTATAGTTAACACAGTAGAGTAGGAGAGTGCTCTTTTCTCAAAAGCAGAGTGTGTTTCTTGTAGGGTGAGCTAGTGTTTGTTTCCCGGTCCTAAATGGATTTTAGTCACATGCAGTTTCTGGTCGTATGAGCAAGAGTTGTTTTCTGGTAAGAAGAGTCACTATTGTGCTCCCATCGCCATACTCAGTGCAAATAGCACTGGCGTCTGTTCCCAGCAAGTACAGTGTATTGGACTGAAGAGGAGCTACTGTTCTTGTCAGTTTCCTAAGCAGAGTTTAACTAGATATGGCCCGTGTGTGTAGAAAGCACAGTTCTTTTTTTCTGAGCAAGCACACTGTTCTGGCCCTATGCGAAACACAGTAGAGTAGAAGAGTGCTCTTTTCTCAAAAGCAGAGTGTGTTTCTTGTAAGGCGAGCTAGCGTTTGTTTCCCAGTCCGAAATGGAGTTGAATCACATGCAGATTCTGGTCCTACGAGCAAGAGTTGTTTTCTGGTAAGAAGAGTCACTATTGTGCTCCCATTGTCATACACAGGGCAAATAGCACTGGCGTCTGTTCCCAGCATGTACAGTGTATTGGACTGAAGAGGAGCTACTGTTCTTGTCAGTTTCCTAAGCAGAGTTGAACTAGATATGACCCATGTGTGTAGAAAGCACAGTTCTTTTTTTCTGAACAAGCTCATTGTTTAGACACTTTGGAAACACAGTAGAGAAGAAGAGTGCTCTTTTCTCAAAAGCAGAGTGTGTTTCTTGTAAGGCAAGCTAGCGTTTGTTTCCCAGTCCTAAATGGAGGTGAATCACATGCAGTTTTTGGTCCTATGAGCAAGAGTTGTTTTCTGGTATGAAGAGTCTCTATTGCGCTCCCATTGCCATACACAGTGCAATAGCACTCGTGTCTGTTCCCAGCAAGTACAGTGTATTGGACTGAAGAGGAGCTACTGTTCTTGTCAGTTTCCTAAGCAGAGTTTAACTAGATATGGCCCGTGTGTGTAGAAAGCACAGTTCTTTTGTTCTGAGCAAGCTCACTGTTCTGGCCCTATACAAAACACAGTAGAGTAGAAGAGTGCTCTTTTCTCAAAAGCAGAGTGTGTTTCTTGTAAGGCGAGCTAGCGTTTGTTTCCCAGTCCGAAAAGGAGTTGAATCACATGCAGTTTCTGGTCCCACGAGCTAGAGTTGTTTCTGGTAAGAAGAGTCACTATTGTGCTCCCATTGTCATACACAAGGCAAAGAGCCCTGGCGTCTGTTCCAGGCAAGTACAGTGTATTGGACTGAAGAGGAGCTACTGTTCTTGTCAGTTTCCTAAGCAGAGTTGAACTAGATATGGCCCGTGTGTGTAGGAAGCACAGTTCTTTGTTCTGAGCAAGCTCACTGTTCGGAAACCATAGGAAACACAGAAGAGTAGAAGAGTGCTCTTTTCTCAAAAGCAGAGTGTGTTTCTTGTAAGGCGAGCTTGTGTTTGTTTCCCAGTCAGAAATGGAGTTGAATCCCATGCAGGTTCTGGTCCTAGGAGCAAGAGTTTTTTTCTGTTAAGAAGAGTCACTATTGTGCTCCCATTGCCATACACAGTGCAAATAGCACTCGCGTCTGCTCTCAGCAAGTACAGTGTATTGGACTGAAAAGGAGCTACTGTTCTTGTCAGTTTCCTAAGCAGAGTTGAACTAGATATGGCCCGTGTGTGGAGGAAGCACAGTTCTTTTGTTCTGAGCAAGCTCACTGTACTGGCCCTATAGGAAACACAGTAGAGTAGAAGAGTGCTTTTTTCTCAAAAGTACAGTGTGTTTCTTGTAAGGCGAGTTAGCGATTGTTTCCCAGTCCTAAATGGAGTTGAATCACATGCAGTTTCTATTCCTACAAGCAAGAGTTGTTTTCTGGTAAGAAGAGTCACTATTGCGCTCCCATTGCCATACACAGTGCAAATAGCACTGGCGTCTGAACGCAGCAAGTATATTGTATTGGACTGAAGAGGAGCTACTGTTTTGTCAGTTTCCTAAGCAAAGTTGAACTAGATATGGTCCGTGTGTGTAGGAAGCACAGTTCTTTTGTTCTGAGCCAGCTCTCTGTTTGGACCCCATAGGAAACACAGTTGAGTATATAGGGCTCTTTTCTCAAAAGCAGAATGTGTTTTTGTAAGGCGAGCTAGTGTTTGTTTCCTAGTCAGAAAAGGAGTTGAATCCCATGTAGTTTCTGGTCCTACGAGCAAGAGTTGTTTTCTGGTAAGGAGAGTCACTATTGCGATCCCATTGCCATACACAGAGCAAATAGCACTCGTGTCTGTTCCCAGCAAGTACAGTGTAATGGACTGAAGAGGAGCTACTGTTCTTGTCAGTTTCCTAAGCAGAGTTGAACTAGTTATGGCCCGTGTGTGTAGGAAGCCCAGTTCTTTTGTTCTGAGCAAGCTCACTCTTCTGGCCCTATAGTTAACACAGTAGAGTAGGAGAGTGCTCTTTTCTCAAAAGCAGAGTGTGTTTCTTGTAGGGTGAGCTAGTGTTTGTTTCCCGGTCCTAAATGGATTTTAGTCACATGCAGTTTCTGGTCGTATGAGCAAGAGTTGTTTTCTGGTAAGAAGAGTCACTATTGTGCTCCCATCGCCATACTCAGTGCAAAAGCACTGGCGTCTGTTCCCAGCAAGTACAGTGTATTGGACTGAAGAGGAGCTACTGTTCTTGTCAGTTTCCTAAGCAGAGTTTAACTAGATATGGCCCGTGTGTGTAGAAAGCACAGTTCTTTTTTTCTGAGCAAGCTCACTGTTCAGGCCCTATGCGAAACACAGTAGAGTAGAAGAGTGCTCTTTTCTCAAAAGCAGAGTGTGTTTCTTGTAAGGCGAGCTAGCGTTTGTTTCCCAGTCCGAAATGGAGTTGAATCACATGCAGATTCTGGTCCTACGAGCAAGAGTTGTTTTCTGGTAAGAAGAGTCACTATTGTGCTCCCATTGTCATACACAGGGCAAATAGCACTGGCGTCTGTTCCCAGCATGTACAGTGTATTGGACTGAAGAGGAGCTACTGTTCTTGTCAGTTTCCTAAGCAGAGTTGAACTAGATATGACCCATGTGTGTAGAAAGCACAGTTCTTTTTTTCTGAACAAGCTCATTGTTTAGACACTTTGGAAACACAGTAGAGAAGAAGAGTGCTCTTTTCTCAAAAGCAGAGTGTGTTTCTTGTAAGGCAAGCTAGCGTTTGTTTCCCAGTCCTAAATGGAGGTGAATCACATGCAGTTTTTGGTCCTATGAGCAAGAGTTGTTTTCTGGTATGAAGAGTCTCTATTGCGCTCCCATTGCCATACACAGTGCAATAGCACTCGTGTCTGTTCCCAGCAAGTACAGTGTATTGGACTGAAGAGGAGCTACTGTTCTTGTCAGTTTCCTAAGCAGAGTTTAACTAGATATGGCCCGTGTGTGTAGAAAGCACAGTTCTTTTGTTCTGAGCAAGCTCACTGTTCTGGCCCTATACAAAACACAGTAGAGTAGAAGAGTGCTCTTTTCTCAAAAGCAGAGTGTGTTTCTTGTAAGGCGAGCTAGCGTTTGTTTCCCAGTCCGAAAAGGAGTTGAATCACATGCAGTTTCTGGTCCCACGAGCTAGAGTTGTTTCTGGTAAGAAGAGTCACTATTGTGCTCCCATTGTCATACACAAGGCAAAGAGCCCTGGCGTCTGTTCCAGGCAAGTACAGTGTATTGGACTGAAGAGGAGCTACTGTTCTTGTCAGTTTCCTAAGCAGAGTTGAACTAGATATGGCCCGTGTGTGTAGGAAGCACAGTTCTTTGTTCTGAGCAAGCTCACTGTTCGGAAACCATGGGAAACACAGAAGAGTAGAAGAGTGCTCTTTTCTCAAAAGCAGAGTGTGTTTCTTGTAAGGCGAGCTAGTGTTTGTTTCCCAGTCAGAAATGGAGTTGAATCCCATGCAGGTTCTGTTCCTAGGAGCAAGAGTTTTTTTCTGTTAAGAAGAGTCACTATTGTGCTCCCATTGCCATACACAGTGCAAATAGCACTCGCGTCTGCTCTCAGCAAGTACAGTGTATTGGACTGAAAAGGAGCTACTGTTCTTGTCAGTTTCCTAAGCAGAGTTGAACTAGATATGGCCCGTGTGTGGAGGAAGCACAGTTCTTTTGTTCTGAGCAAGCTCACTGTACTGGCCCTATAGGAAACACAGTAGAGTAGAAGAGTGCTTTTTTCTCAAAAGTACAGTGTGTTTCTTGTAAGGCGAGTTAGCGATTGTTTCCCAGTCCTAAATGGAGTTGAATCACATGCAGTTTCTATTCCTACAAGCAAGAGTTGTTTTCTGGTAAGAAGAGTCACTATTGCGCTCCCATTGCCATACACAGTGCAAATAGCACTGGCGTCTGAACGCAGCAAGTATATTGTATTGGACTGAAGAGGAGCTACTGTTTTGTCAGTTTCCTAAGCAAAGTTGAACTAGATATGGTCCGTGTGTGTAGAAAGCACAGTTCTTTTGTTCTGAGCCAGCTCTCTGTTTGGACCCCATAGGAAACACAGTTGAGTATATAGGGCTCTTTTCTCACAAGCAGAATGTGTTTTTGTAAGGCGAGCTAGTGTTTGTTTCCTAGTCAGAAAAGGAGTTGAATCCCATGTAGTTTCTGGTCCTATGAGCAAGAATTGTTTTCTGGTAAGGAGAGTCACTATTGCGATCCCATTGCCATACACAGAGCAAATAGCACTCGTGTCTGTTCCCAGCAAGTACAGTGTAATGGACTGAAGAGGAGCTACTGTTCTTGTCAGTTTCCTAAGCAGAGTTGAACTAGTTATGGCCCGTGTGTGTAGGAAGCCCAGTTCTTTTGTTCTGAGCAAGCTCACTCTTCTGGCCCTATAGTTAACACAGTAGAGTAGGAGAGTGCTCTTTTCTCAAAAGCAGAGTGTGTTTCTTGTAGGGTGAGCTAGTGTTTGTTTCCCGGTCCTAAATGGATTTTAGTCACATGCAGTTTCTGGTCGTATGAGCAAGAGCTGTTTTCTGGTAAGAAGAGTCACTATTGTGCTCCCATCGCCATACTCAGTGCAAATAGCACTGGCGTCTGTTCCCAGCAACTACAGTGTATTGGACTGAAGAGGAGCTACTGTTCTTGTCAGTTTCCTAAGCAGAGTTTAACTAGATATGGCCCGTGTGTGTAGAAAGCACAGTTCTTTTTTCTGAGCAAGCTCACTGTTCTGGCCCTATGCGAAACACAGTAGAGTAGAAGAGTGCTCTTTTCTCAAAAGCAGAGTGTGTTTCTTGTAAGGCGAGCTAGCGTTTGTTTCCCAGTCCGAAATGGAGTTGAATCACATGCAGATTCTGGTCCTACGAGCAAGAGTTGTTTTCTGGTAAGAAGAGTCACTATTGTGCTCCCATTGTCATACACAGGGCAAATAGCACTGGCGTCTGTTCCCAGCATGTACAGTGTATTGGACTGAAGAGGAGCTACTGTTCTTGTCAGTTTCCTAAGCAGAGTTGAACTAGATATGACCCATGTGTGTAGAAAGCACAGTTCTTTTTTTCTGAACAAGCTCATTGTTTAGACACTTTGGAAACACAGTAGAGAAGAAGAGTGCTCTTTTCTCAAAAGCAGAGTGTGTTTCTTTTTTTTTTTTTTTTTGGTTTTTCGAGACAGGGTTTCTCTGTGTAGCTTTGCGCCTTTCCTGGAACTCGCTTTGGAGACCAGGCTGGCCTCGAACTCACAGAGATCCGCCTGGCTCTGCCTCCCAAGTGCTGGGATTAAAGGCGTGCGCCACCACCGCCCGGCCAGAGTGTGTTTCTTGTAAGGCAAGCTAGCGTTTGTTTCCCAGTCCTAAATGGAGGTGAATCACATGCAGTTTTTGGTCCTATGAGCAAGAGTTGTTTTCTGGTATGAAGAGTCTCTATTGCGCTCCCATTGCCATACACAGTGCAATAGCACTCGTGTCTGTTCCCAGCAAGTACAGTGTATTGGACTGAAGAGAAGCTACTGTTCTTGTCAGTTTCCTAAGCAGAGTTTAACTAGATATGGCCCGTGTGTGTAGAAAGCACAGTTCTTTTGTTCTGAGCAAGCTCACTGTTCTGGCCCTATACAAAACACAGTAGAGTAGAAGAGTGCTCTTTTCTCAAAAGCAGAGTGTGTTTCTTGTAAGGCGAGCTAGCGTTTGTTTCCCAGTCCGAAATGGAGTTGAATCACATGCAGTTTCTGGTCCTACGAGCAAGAGTTGTTTTCTGGTAAGAAGAGTCACTATTGTGCTCCCATCGCCATGTTCAGTGCAAATAGCACTGGGGTCTATTCCCAGCAAGTACAGTGTATTGGACTGAAGAGGAGCTACTGTTCTTGTCAGTTTCCTAAGCAGAGTTTAACTAGATATGGCCCGTGTTTGTAGAAAGCACAGTTCTTTTGTTCTGAGCAAGCTCACTGTTCGGACACCATAGGAAACACAGTAGAGTATAAGAGTGCTCTTTTCTCAAAATCAGAGTGTGTTTCTTGTAAGGCGAGCTAGTGTTTTTTTCCCAGTCTTAAATGGAGTAGAATCACATGCAGTTTCTTGTCCTACGAGCAAGAGTTGTTTTCTGGTAAGAAGAGTCACTATTGCGCTCCCATTGTCATACACAGGGCAAATAGCACTGGCTTTTGTTCCCAGCATGTACAGTGTATTGGACTGAAAAGGATCTACTGTTCTTGTCAGGTTCCTAAGCAGAGTTGAACTAGATATGGCCCATGTGTGTAGGAAGCACAGTTCTTTGTACTCAGAAAACTCACTGTTCTGGCCCTATAGGAAACAGGGTAGAGTAGAAGCGTGCTCTTTCCTCAAAAGCAGAGTGTGTTTCTTGTAAGGCGAGCTAGCGTTTACTTCCCAGTCCTAAATGGAGTGGAATCACATGCAGTTTCCGGTCCTACGAGCAAGATTTTCTTTCTGGTAATAAGAGTCACTATTGAGCTCCCATTGCCATACACAGTAAAAATAGCACTCGCGTCTGTTCCCAACAAGTACAGTGCATTGGACTGAAGAGGAGCTACTGTTCTTGTCAGTTTCCTAAGCAGAGTTGAACTAGATATGGCCCGTGTGTAGGAAGCACAGTTCTTTTGTTCTGAGGAAGCTCACTGTTCGGACCCCATAGGAAACACAGTAGAGTGGAAGAGTGCTCTTTTCTCAAATGCAGAGTGTGTTTCTTGTAAGGCGAGCTAGTGTTTGTTTCCCAGTTCGAAATGGAGTTGAATCCCATGCAGTTTCTAGTCCTACGAGCACGAGTTTTTTTATGGTAAAAAGAGTCACTATTGCGCTCCCATTGCCAAACACACTACAAATAGCACTCATGTCTGTTCCCAGAAAGTACAGTGTATTGGACAGAAGAGGAGCTACTGTTCTTGTCAGTTTCCTAAGCAGAGTTGAACTACATATGGCCCATGTGTGTAGGAAGCACAGTTCTTTTGTTCTGAGCAAGCTCACTGTTTTGGCCCTATAAGAAAAACAGTAGAGTAGAAGAGTGCTCTTACTCAAAAGCAGAGTGTGTTTCTTGTGAGGCAAGCTAGCGTTTGTTTCCAGTCCAAATGGAGTAGAATCACATGCAGTTTTTGGTCCTAAGAGTAAGAGTTGTTTTCTGGTACGGAAAGTCACTATTGTGCTCCCATTGCCATACACAGGGCAAATAGCCTTCGCGTCTGTTCCCACAAAGTACAGTGCATTGGACTGAAGAGGAGCTACTGTTCTTGTCAGTTTCCTAAGCAGAATTGAGCTAGATATGGCCCGTGTGTGTAGGAAGCACAGTTCTTTTGTTCTTTGCAAGCTCACTGTTCGGACCCCATAGGAAACACAGTAGAGAAGAAGAGTGCTCTTTTCTCAAAAGCAGAGTGTGTTTCTTGTAAGGCGAGCTAGCGTTTGTTTCCCAGTCCGAAATGGAGTTGAATCACATGCAGTTTCTGGTCCGACGAGCTAGAGTTGTTTCTGGTAAGAAGAGTCACTATTGTGCTCCCATTGTCATACACAAGGCAAAGAGCCCTGGCATCTGTTCCAGGCAAGTACAGTGTATTGGACTGAAGAGGAGCTACTGTTCTTGTCAGTTTCCTAAGCAGAGTTGAACTAGATATGGCCCGTGTGTGTAGGAAGCACAGTTCTTTGTTCTGAGCAAGCTCACTGTTCGGAAACCATAGGAAACACAGAACAGTAGAAGAGTGCTCTTTTCTCAAAAGCAGAGTGTGTTTCTTGTAAGGCAAGCTAGTGTTTGTTTCCCAGTCAGAAATGGAGTTGAATCCCATGCAGGTTCTGGTCCTAGGAGCAAGAGTTTTTTTCTGTTAAGAAGAGTCACTATTGTGCTCCCATTGCCATACACAGTGCAAATAGCACTCGCGTCTGCTCTCAGCAAGTACAGTGTATTGGACTGAAAAGGAGCTACTGTTCTTGTCAGTTTCCTAAGCAGAGTTGAACTAGATATGGCCCATGTGTGGAGGAAGCACAGTTCTTTTGTTCTGAGCAAGCTCACTGTACTGGCCCTATAGGAAACACAGTAGAGAAGAAGAGTGCTCTTTTCTCAAAAGCAGATTGTGTTTCTTGTAAGGCGAGCTAGCGTTTGTTTCCCAGTCCTAAATGGAGTTGAATCACATGCAGTTTCTGGTCCTACAAGCAAGAGTTGTTTTCTGGTAAGAAGAGTCACTATTGTGCTTCTATTGCCATACACAGTGCAAATATCACTCACGTCTGTTCCCAGGAAGTACAGTGTATTGGACTGAGGAGGAGCCACTGTTCCTGTCAGTTTCCTAAGCAGAGTTGAACTAGATATGGCCTGTGTGTAGGAAGCACAGTTCTTTTGTTCTGAGCAAGCTCACTTTTCTGGCCCTATAGGAAACACAGTAGAGTAGAAGAGTGCTTTTTTCTCAAAAGTACAGTGTGTTTCTTGTAAGGCGAGTTAGCGATTGTTTCCCAGTCCTAAATGGAGTTGAATCACATGCAGTTTCTATTCCTACAAGCAAGAGTTGTTTTCTGGTAAGAAGAGTCACTATTGCGCTCCCATTGCCATACACAGTGCAAATAGCACTGGCGTCTGAACGCAGCAAGTATATTGTATTGGACTGAAGAGGAGCTACTGTTTTGTCAGTTTCCTAAGCAAAGTTGAACTAGATATGGTCCGTGTGTGTAGGAAGCACAGTTCTTTTGTTCTGAGCCAGCTCTCTGTTTGGACCCCATAGGAAACACAGTTGAGTATATAGGGCTCTTTTCTCAAAAGCAGAATGTGTTTTTGTAAGGCGAGCTAGTGTTTGTTTCCTAGTCAGAAAAGGAGTTGAATCCCATGTAGTTTCTGGTCCTACGAGCAAGAGTTGTTTTCTGGTAAGGAGAGTCACTATTGCGATCCCATTGCCATACACAGAG
Organism: Peromyscus eremicus; assembly: GCF_949786415.1. NCBI lineage: Eukaryota > Metazoa > Chordata > Mammalia > Rodentia > Cricetidae > Peromyscus > Peromyscus eremicus. The sequence goes on from NW_026734832.1 coordinate 48,505, forward strand.
CAAATAGCACTCGTGTCTGTTCCCAGCAAGTACAGTGTAATGGACTGAAGAGGAGCTACTGTTCTTGTCAGTTTCCTAAGCAGAGTTGAACTAGTTATGGCCCGTGTGTGTAGGAAGCCCAGTTCTTTTGTTCTGAGCAAGCTCACTCTTCTGGCCCTATAGTTAACACAGTAGAGTAGGAGAGTGCTCTTTTCTCAAAAGCAGAGTGTGTTTCTTGTAGGGTGAGCTAGTGTTTGTTTCCCAGTCCTAAATGGATTTTAGTCACATGCAGTTTCTGGTCGTATGAGCAAGAGTTGTTTTCTGGTAAGAAGAGTCACTATTGTGCTCCCATCGCCATACTCAGTGCAAATAGCACTGGCGTCTGTTCCCAGCAAGTACAGTGTATTGCACTGAAGAGGAGCTACTGTTCTTGTCAGTTTCCTAAGCAGAGTTTAACTAGATATGGCCCGTGTGTGTAGAAAGCACAGTTCTTTTTTTCTGAGCAAGCTCACTGTTCTGGCCCTATGCGAAACACAGTAGAGTAGAAGAGTGCTCTTTTCTCAAAAGCAGAGTGTGTTTCTTGTAAGGCGAGCTAGCGTTTGTTTCCCAGTCCGAAATGGAGTTGAATCACATGCAGATTCTGGTCCTACGAGCAAGAGTTGTTTTCTGGTAAGAAGAGTCACTATTGTGCTCCCATTGTCATACACAGGGCAAATAGCACTGGCGTCTGTTCCCAGCATGTACAGTGTATTGGACTGAAGAGGAGCTACTGTTCTTGTCAGTTTCCTAAGCAGAGTTAAACTAGATATGACCCATGTGTGTAGAAAGCACAGTTCTTTTTTTCTGAACAAGCTCATTGTTTAGACACTTTGGAAACACAGTAGAGAAGAAGAGTGCTCTTTTCTCAAAAGCAGAGTGTGTTTCTTGTAAGGCAAGCTAGCGTTTGTTTCCCAGTCCAAAATGGAGGTGAATCACATGCAGTTTTTGGTCCTATGAGCAGGAGTTGTTTTCTGGTATGAAGAGTCTCTATTGCGCTCCCATTGCCATACACAGTGCAATAGCACTCGTGTCTGTTCCCAGCAAGTACAGTGTATTGGACTGAAGAGGAGCTACTGTTCTTGTCAGTTTCCTAAGCAGAGTTTAACTAGATATGGCCCGTGTGTGTAGAAAGCACAGTTCTTTTGTTCTGAGCAAGCTCACTGTTCTGGCCCTATACAAAACACAGTAGAGTAGAAGAGTGCTCTTTTCTCAAAAGCAGAGTGTGTTTCTTGTAAGGCAAGCTAGCGTTTGTTTCCCAGTCCGAAATGGAGTTGAATCACATGCAGTTTCTGGTGTTACGAGCAAGAGTTGTTTTCTGGTAAGAAGAGTCACTATTGTGCTCCCATCGCCATGTTCAGTGCAAATAGCACTGGGGTCTATTCCCAGCAAGTACAGTGTATTGGACTGAAGAGGAGCTACTGTTCTTGTCAGTTTCCTAAGCAGAGTTGAACTAGATATGGCCCGTGTGTAGGAAGCACAGTTCTTTTGTTCTGAGGAAGCTCACTGTTCGGACCCCATAGGAAACACAGTAGAGTGGAAGAGTGCTCTTTTCTCAAATGCAGAGTGTGTTTCTTGTAAGGCGAGCTAGTGTTTGTTTCCCAGTTCGAAATGGAGTTGAATCCCATGCAGTTTCTAGTCCTACGAGCACGAGTTTTTTTAAGGTAAAAAGAGTCACTATTGCGCTCCCATTGCCAAACTCACTACAAATAGCACTCATGTCTGTTCCCAGAAAGTACAGTGTATTGGACAGAAGAGGAGCTACTGTTCTTGTCAGTTTCCTAAGCAGAGTTGAACTACATATGGCCCATGTGTGTAGGAAGCACAGTTCTTTTGTTCTGAGCAAGCTCACTGTTTTGGCCCTATAAGAAAAACAGTAGAGTAGAAGAGTGCTCTTACTCAAAAGCAGAGTGTGTTTCTTGTGAGGCAAGCTAGCGTTTGTTTCCAGTCCAAATGGAGTAGAATCACATGCAGTTTTTGGTCCTAAGAGTAAGAGTTGTTTTCTGGTACGGAAAGTCACTATTGTGCTCCCATTGCCATACACAGGGCAAATAGCCTTCGCGTCTGTTCCCACAAAGTACAGTGCATTGGACTGAAGAGGAGCTACTGTTCTTGTCAGTTTCCTAAGCAGAATTGAGCTAGATATGGCCCGTGTGTGTAGGAAGCACAGTTCTTTCGTTCTTTGCAAGCTCACTGTTCGGACCCCATAGGAAACACAGTAGAGTAGAAGAGTGCTCTTTTCTCAAAAGCAGAGTGTGCTTCTTGTAAGGCGAGCTAGCGTTTGTTTCCCAGTCCGAAATGGAGTTGAATCACATGCAGTTTCTGGTCCGACGAGCTAGAGTTGTTTCTGGTAAGAAGAGTCACTATTGTGCTCCCATTGTCATACACAAGGCAAAGAGCCCTGGCGTCTGTTCCAGGCAAGTACAGTGTATTGGACTGAAGAGGAGCTACTGTTCCTGTCAGTTTCCTAAGCAGAGTTGAACTAGATATGGCCCGTGTGTAGGAAGCACAGTTCTTTTGTTCTGAGCAAGCTCACTTTTCTGGCCCTATAGGAAACACAGTAGAGTAGAAGAGTGCTTTTTTCTCAAAAGTACAGTGTGTTTCTTGTAAGGCGAGTTAGCGATTGTTTCCCAGTCCTAAATGGAGTTGAATCACATGCAGTTTCTATTCCTACAAGCAAGAGTTGTTTTCTGGTAAGAAGAGTCACTATTGTGCTCCCATTGTCATACACAGGGCAAATAGCACTGGCGTCTGTTCCCAGCATGTACAGTGTATTGGACTGAAGAGGAGCTACTGTTTTGTCAGTTTCCTAAGCAGAGTTGAACTAGATATGACCCATGTGTGTAGAAAGCACAGTTCTTTTTTTCTGAACAAGCTCATTGTTTAGACACTTTGGAAACACAGTAGAGAAGAAGAGTGCTCTTTTCTCAAAAGCAGAGTGTGTTTCTTGTAAGGCGAGGTAGCGTTTGTTTCCCAGTCCTAAATGGAGTTGAGTCACATGCAGTTTGCGGTCCTAAGAGCAAGAGTTGTTTTCTGGTAAGAAGAGTCACTATTGTGCTCCCATTGCCATACACAGCACAAATAACACTCCCGTCTGTTCCCAGCAAGTACAGTGTATTGGACTGAAGAGGAGCTACTGTTCCTGTCAGTTTCCTAAGCAGGGTTGTAGTAGATATGGCCCATGTGTGTAGGAAGCATAGTTCTTTTGTTCTGAGCAAGCTCACTGTTTTGGCCCTATAGGAAACACAGTAGAGTGGAAGAGTGCTCTTACTCAAAAGCAGAGTGTGTTTCTCATAAGGCGAGCTATCATTTGTTTCCCAGTCCTAAATGGAGTGGAATCACATGGAGTTTTCGGTCCGACGAGCAAGAGTTGTTTTCTGGTAAAAAGTGTCACTATTGCACTCCAATTGCCAAACAGTGCAAATAGCACTCGCGTCTCTTCCCAGCAAGTACAGTGTATTGGACTGAGGAGGAGCTCCTGTTCTTGTCAGTTTCCTAAGCAGAGTTGAACTAGCTATGGCCCGTGTGTGTAGGAAGCACAGTTCTTTTGTTCTGAGCAAGCTCACTGTTCGGACCACATAGGAAACACAGTAGAGTAAAAGAGTGCCCTTTTCTCAAAAGCAGAGTGTGTTTCTTGAAAGGCGAGCTAGCGTTTGATTATCAGTCCTAAATGGAGTTGAATCACATGTATTTTTGGGTCCTACGACCAAGAGTTGTTTTCTCGTAATAAGAGTCACTATTGCGCTCCCATTGTCATACACAGGGCAAATAGCACTGGAGTCTGTTCCCATCAAGTACAGTGTATTGGACTGAAGAGGAGCTACTGTTCTTGTCAGTTTCCTAAGCAGAATTGATCTAGATATGGCCCGTGTGTGTAGGAAGCACAGTTCTTTTGTTCTGAGCAAGCTCACTGTTCTGGCACAATAGGAAACACAGTAGAGTAGAAGAGTGCTTTTTTCTCAAAAGCAGAGTGTGTTTCTTGTAAGGCAAGCTAGCGTTTGTTTCCCAGTCCTAAATGGAGGTGAATCACATGCAGTTTTTGGTCCTATGAGCAAGAGTTGTTTTCTGGTATGAAGAGTCTCTATTGCGCTCCCATTGCCATACACAGTGCAATAGCACTCGTGTCTGTTCCCAGCAAGTACAGTGTATTGGACTGAAGAGGAGCTACTGTTCTTGTCAGTTTCCTAAGCAGAGTTTAACTAGATATGGCCCGTGTGTGTAGAAAGCACAGTTCTTTTGTTCTGAGCAAGCTCACTGTTCTGGCCCTATACAAAACACAGTAGAGTAGAAGAGTGCTCTTTTCTCAAAAGAAGAGTGTGTTTCTTGTAAGGCGAGCTAGCGTTTGTTTCCCAGTCCGAAATGGAGTTGAATCACATGCAGTTTCTGGTCCTACGAGCAAGAGTTTTTTTCTGGTAAGAAGAGTCACTATTGTGCTCCCATCGCCATGTTCAGTGCAAATAGCACTGGGGTCTATTCCCAGCAAGTACAGTGTATTGGACTGAAGAGGAGCTACTGTTCTTGTCAGTTTCCTAAGCAGAGTTTAACTAGATATGGCCCGTGTTTGTAGAAAGCACAGTTCTTTTGTTCTGAGCAAGCTCACTGTTCGAACACCATAGGAAACACAGTAGAGTATAAGAGTGCTCTTTTCTCAAAATCAGAGTGTGTTTCTTGTAAGGCGAGCTAGTGTTTGTTTCCCAGTCTTAAATGGAGTAGAATCACATGCAGTTTCTGGTCCTACGAGCAAGAATTGTTTTCTGGTAAGAAGAGTCACTATTGCGCTCCCATTGTCATACACAGGGCAAATAGCACTGGCTTCTGTTCCCAGCAAGTACAGTGTATTGGACTGAAGAGGAGCTACTGTTCTTGTCAGTTTCCTAAGCAGAGTTGAACTAGATATGACCCATGTGTGTAGAAAGCACAGTTCTTTTGTTCTGAGCAAGCTCATTGTTCAGACACTTTGGAAACACAGTATAGGAGAACAGTGCTCTTTTCTCAAAAGCAGAGTGTGTTTCTTGTAAGGCGAGGTAGCGTTTGTTTCCCAGTCCTAAATGGAGTTGAGTCACATGCAGTTTGCGGTCCTAAGAGCAAGAGTTGTTTTCTGGTAAGAAGAGTCACTATTGCGCTCCCATTGCCATACACAGCACAAATAACACTCCCGTCTGTTCCCAGCAAGTACAGTGTATTGGACTGAAGAGGAGCTACTGTTTCTGTCAGTTTCCTAAGCAGAGTTGAAGTAGATATGGCCCATGTGTGTAGGAAGCACAGTTCTTTTGTTCTGAGCAAGCTCACTATTTTGGCCCTATAGGAAACACAGTAGAGTAGAAGAGTACTCTTACTAAAAAGCAGAGTGTGTTTCTTGTGAGGCGAGCAAGCGTTTGTTTCCCAGTCCTAAATGGAGTAGAATGAAATGCAGTTTTTGGTCCTATGAGCGAAGTTGTTTTCTGGTAAGGAAAGTCACTATTGTGCTCCCATTGCCATACACAGTGCAAATAGCACTCGCGTCTGTTCCCAGCAAGTACAGTGTATTGGACTGAAGAGGAGCTACTGTTCTTGTCAGATTCCTAAGCTGAGTTGAACTAGATATGGCCCGTGTGTGTAGGAAGCACAGTTCTTTTGTTCTGAGCAAGCTCACTGTTCGGACCACATAGGAAACACAGTAGAGTAGAAGAGTGCCTTTTTCTCAAAAGCAGAGTGTGTTTCTTGTAAGGCGAGCTAGCGTTTGTTTCTCAGTCCTAAATGGAGTTGAATCACATGCAGTTTCTGGTCCTATGACCAAGAGTTGTTTTCTCGTAATAAGAGTCACTATTGTGCTCCCATTGTAATACACAGGGCAAATAGCACTGGCGTCTGTTCCCAGCAAGTACAGAGTATTGGACTGAAGAGGAGCTACTGTTCTTGTCAGTTTCCTAAGCAGAATTGATCTAGATATGGCCCGTGTGTGTAGGAAGCACAGTTTTTTTTGTTCTGAGCAAGCTCACTGTACTGGCACAATAGGAAACACAGTAGAGTAGAAGAGTGCTCTTTTCTCAAAAGCAGAATGTGTTTCTTGTAAGGCAAGCTAGCGTTTGTTTCCCAGTCCTAAATGGAGGTGAATCACATGCAGTTTTTGGTCCTATGAGCAAGAGTTGTTTTCTGGTAAGAAGAGTCTCTATTGCGCTCCCATTGCCATACACAGTGCAAATAGCACTCGTGTGTGTTCCCAGCAAGTACAGTGTATTGGACTGAAGAGGAGCTACTGTCTTGTCAGTTTCCTAAGCAGAGTTGAACTAGATATGGCCCGTGTGTGTAGGAAGCACAGTTCTTTTGTTCTGAGCAAGCTCACTGTTCTGGCCCTATAGGAAACACAGTAGAGTAGAAGAGTGCTCTTCTCTCAAAAGCAGAGTGTGTTTCTTTTAAGGCGTGATAGCATTTGTTTCCCAGTCCGAAATGGAGTTGAATCACATGCAGTTTCTGGTCCTACGAGCAAGAGTTGTTTTCTGGTAAGAAGAGTCACTATTGTGCTCCCATCGCCATACTCAGTGCAAATAGCACTGGCGTCTGTTCCCAGCAAGTACAGTGTATTGGACTGAAGAGGAGCTACTGTTCTTGTCAGTATCCTAAGCAGAGTTTAACTAGATATGGCCCGTGTGTGTAGAAAGCACAGTTCTTTTGTTCTGAGCAAGCTCACTGTTCGGACACCATAGGAAACACAGTAGAGTATAAGAGTGCTCTTTTCTCAAAAGCAGAGTGTGTTTCTTGTAAGGCGAGCTAGTGTTTGTTTCCCATTCCTACATGGACTGAATCCCATGCAGTTTCTGGTCCTACGAGCAAGAGTTGTTTTCTGGTGGAAGAATCAGTATTGCACTCCCATTGCCAAACAGTGCAAATAGCACTCGCGTCTCTTCACAGCAAGTACAGTGTATTGGACGGAGGAGGAGCTCCTGTTCTTGTCAGTTTCCTAAACAGAGTTGAACTAGCTATGGCCCGTGTGTGTAGGAAGCACAGTTCTCACTGTTCGGACCACATAGGAAACACAGTAGAGTAGAAGAGTGCCCTTTTCTCAAAAGCAGAGTGTGTTTCTTGTAAGGCGAGCTAGCGTTTGTTTCTCAGTCCTAAATGGAGTTGAATCACATGCAGTTTCGGGTCCTATGACCAAGAGTTGTTTTCTCGTAATAAGAGTCACTATTGTGCTCCCATTGTAATACACAGGGCAAATAGCACTGGCGTCTGTTCCCAGCAAGTACAGTGTATTGGACTGAAGAGGAGCTACTGTTCTTGTCAGTTTCCTAAGCAGAATTGATCTAGATATGGCCCGTGTGTGTAGGAAGCACAGTTTTTTTTGTTCTGAGCAAGCTCACTGTACTGGCACAATAGGAAACACAGTAGAGTAGAAGAGTGCTCTTTTCTCAAAAGCAGAATGTGTTTCTTGTAAGGCAAGCTAGCGTTTGTTTCCCAGTCCTAAATGGAGGTGAATCACATGCAGTTTTTGGTCCTATGAGCAAGAGTTGTTTTCTGGTAAGAAGAGTCTCTATTGCGCTCCCATTGCCATACACAGTGCAAATAGCACTCGTGTGTGTTCCCAGCAAGTACAGTGTATTGGACTGAAGAGGAGCTACTGTCTTGTCAGTTTCCTAAGCAGAGTTGAACTAGATATGGCCCGTGTGTGTAGGAAGCACAGTTCTTTTGTTCTGAGCAAGCTCACTGTTCTGGCCCTATAGGAAACACAGTAGAGTAGAAGAGTGCTCTTCTCTCAAAAGCAGAGTGTGTTTCTTTTAAGGCGTGCTAGCATTTGTTTCCCAGTCCGAAATGGAGTTGAATCACATGCAGTTTCTGGTCCTACGAGCAAGAGTTGTTTTCTGGTAAGAAGAGTCACTATTGTGCTCCCATCGCCATACTCAGTGCAAATAGCACTGGCGTCTGTTCCCAGCAAGTACAGTGTATTGGACTGAAGAGGAGCTACTGTTCTTGTCAGTTTCCTAAGCAGAGTTTAACTAGATATGGCCCGTGTGTGTAGAAAGCACAGTTCTTTTGTTCTGAGCAAGCTCACTGTTCGGACACCATAGGAAACACAGTAGAGTATAAGAGTGCTCTTTTCTCAAAAGCAGAGTGTGTTTCTTGTAAGGCGAGCTAGTGTTTGTTTCCCAGTCTTAAATGGAGTAGAATCACATGCAGTTTCTGGTCCTAAGAGCAAGAGTTGTTTTCTGGTAAGAAGAGTCACTATTGCACTCCCATTGTCATACACAGGGCAAACAGCACTGGCGTCTGTTCCCAGCAAGTACAGTGTATTGGACTGAAGAGGAGCTACTGTTCTTGTCAGTTTCCTAAGCAGAGTTGAACTAGATATGACCCATGTGTATAGAAAGCACAGTTCTTTTGTTCTGAGCAAGCTCATTGTTCAGACACTTTGGAAACACAGTAGAGAAGAAGAGTGCTCTTTTCTCAAAAGCAGAGTGTGTTTCTTGTAAGGCGAGGTAGCGTTTGTTTCCCAGTCCTAAATGGAGTTGAGTCACATGCAGTTTGCGGTCCTAAGAGCAAGAGTTGTTTTCTGGTAAGAAGAGTCACTATTGCGCTCCCATTGCCATACACAGCACAAATAACACTCCCGTCTGTTCCCAGCAAGTACAGTGTATTGGACTGAAGAGGAGCTACTGTTTCTGTCAGTTTCCTAAGCAGAGTTGAAGTAGATATGGCCGATGTGTGTAGGAAGCACAGTTCTTTTGTTCTGAGCAAGCTCACTATTTTGGCCCTATAGGAAACAAAGTAGAGTAGAAGAGTGCTCTTACTCAAAAGCAGAGTGTGTTTCTTGTGAGGCGAGCTAGCGTTTGTTTCCCAGTCCTAAATGGAGTAGAATCACATGGAGTTTCCGGTCCTACGAGCAAGAGTTGCTTTCTGGTAAGAAGAGTCACTATTGCGATCCCATTGCCATACACAGTGCAAATAGCACTCGCGTCTGTTCCCAGCAAGTACAGTGTATTGGACTGAAGAGGAGCTACTGTTCTTGTCAGTTTCCTAAGCTGAGTTGAACTACATATGGCCCGTGTGTGTAGGAAGCACAGTTCTTTTGTTCTGAGCAAGCTCACTGTTCGGACCCCATAGGAAACACAGTAGAGTAGAAGAGTGCCCTTTTCTCAAAAGCAGAGTATGTTTCTCATAAGGAGAGCTAGTGTTTGTTTCCCAGTCAGAAATGGAGTTGAATCCCATACAGTTTCTGGTCCTACGAGCAAGAGTTATTTTATGGTAAAAAGTGTCACTATTGTGCTCCCATTGCCATATACTGTGCAAAGAGCAATCGTGTCTGTTCCCAGCAAGTACAGTGTACTATACTGAAGAGGAGCTACTGTTCTTGTCAGTTTCCTAAGCAGAGTTTAAATAGATATGGCCCGTGTGTGTAGGAAGCACAGATCATTTGTTCTGAGCAAGCTCACTGTTTGGACCCCATAGGAAACACAATAGAGTAGAAGAGTGTTCTTTTCTCAATCGCAGAGTGTGTTTCTTGTAAGGCGAGCTAGCATTTGTTTCCCAGTCCAGAATAGAGTTGAATCCCATGCAGTTTCTGATCCTACGAGCAAGAGTTGTTTTCTGGTAAGAAGAGTCACTATTGCGCTCCCAATGTCATACACAGGGCAAATAGCACTTGCGTCTGTTCCCAGCATATACAGTGTATTGGACTGAAGAGGAGCTACTGTTCTTGTCAGTTTCCTAAGCAGAGTTGAACTAGATATGGCCCGTGTGTGTAGGAAGCACAGTTCTTTTGTTCTGAGCAAGCTCACTGTTCTGGCCCTATAGAAAACACAGTAGAGTAGAAGAATGCTCTTTTCCCAAAAGCAGAGTGTGTTTCTTGTAAGGCTAGTTAGTGTTTGTTCCCATTCCTACATGGACTGAATCCCATGCAGTTTCTGGTCCTAAGAGCAAGAGTTGTTTTCTGGTAAGAAGAATCAGTATTGCACTCCCATTGCCAAACAGTGCAAATAGCACTGGCGTCTCTTCCCAGCAAGTACAGTGCATTGGACTGAGGAGAATCTCCTGTTCTTGTCAGTTTCCTAAGCAGAGTTGAACTAGCTATGGCCCGTGTGTGTAGGATGCACAGTTCTTTTGTTCTGAGCAAGCTCACTGTTCGGACCACATAGGAAACACAATAGAGTAGAAGAGTGCCCTTTTCTCAAAAGCAGAGTGTGTTTCTTGTAAGGCGAGCTAGCGTTTGTTTCTCAGTCCTAAATGGAGTTGAATCACATGCAGTTTTTGGTCCTACGACCAAGAGTTGTTTTCTCGTAATAAGAGTCACTATTGCGCTCCCATTGTAATACACAGGGCAAATAGCACTGGCGTCTGTTCCCAGCAAGTACAGTGTATTGGACTGAAGAGTTGCTACTGTTCTTGTCAGTTTCCTAAGCAGAATTGATCTAGATATGGCCCGTGTGTAGGAAGCACAGTTCTTTTGCTCTGAGCAAGCTCACTGTTCTGGCACAATAGGAAGCACAGTAGAGTAGAAGAGTGCTCTTTTCTCAAAAGCAGAGTGTGTTTCTTGTAAGGCAAGCAAGCGTTTGTTTCCCAGGAATAAATGGAGGTGAATCACATGCAGTTTTTGGTCCTATGAGCAAGAGTTGTTTTCTGGTAAGAAGAGTCTCTATTGCGCTCCCATTGCCATACACAGTGCAAATAGAACTCGTGTCTGTTCCCAGCAAGTACAGTGTATTGGACTGAAGAGGAGCTACCCTTCTTGTCAGTTTCCTAAGCATAGTTGAACTAGATATGGCCCGTGTGTGTAGGAAGCACAGTTCTTTTGTTCTGAGCAAGCTCACTGTTCGGACCCCATAGGAAACACACTAGAGTAGAAGAGTTCTCTATTCTCAAAAGCAGAGTGTGTCTTGTAAGGCGGGCTAGCATTTGGTTTCCAGTCAAAAATAGAGTTGAATCCCATGCAGTTTCTGGTCCTACGAGCAAGAGTTGTTTTCTGGTACGAAGAGTCACTATTGCGCTCCCATTGTCATACACAGGGCAAATAGCACTGGCGTCTGTTCCCAGCATGTACAGTGTATTGGACTGAAGAGGATCTACTGTTCTTGACAGTATCCTAAGCAGAATTGAACTAGATATGGCCCGTGTGTTTAGGAAGCACAGTTCTTTTTTTCTGAGCAAGCTCACTGTTCTGGCCCTATAGGAAACACAGTAGAGTAGAAGAGTGCTCTTTTCTCAAAAGCAGAGTGTGTTTCTTGTAAGTCGAGCGAGCATATGTTTCCCAGTCAGAAATGGAGTTGAATCCCATGCAGTTTCTGGTCCTACGAGCAAGAGTTGTTTTCTGGTACGAAGAGTCACTATTGTGCTCCCATTGTCGTACACAGGGCAAATAGCACTGGCGTCTGTTCCTAGCATGTACAGTGTATTGGACTGAAGAGGAGCTACTGTTCTTGTCAGTTTCCTAAGCAGAGTTTAACTAGATATGGCCCGAGTGTGTAGGAAGCACAGTTCTTTTGTTCTGAGCAAGCTCACTGTTCTGGCCCTATAGAAAACACAGTAGAGTAGAAGAATGCTCTTTTCAAAAGCAGAGTGTGTTTCTTGTAAGGCGAGCTAGTGTTTGTTTCCCATTCCTACATGGACTGAATCCCATGCAGTTTCTGGTCCTATGAGCAAGAGTTGTTTTCTGGTAAGAAGAATCAGTATTGCACTCCCATTGCCAAACAGTGCAAATAGCACTCGCGTCTCTTCACAGCAAGTACAGTGTATTGGACTGAGGAGGAGCTCCTGTTCTTGTCAGTTTCCTAAACAGAGTTGAACTAGCTATGGCCCGTGTGTGTAGGAAGCACAGTTCTCACTGTTCGGACCACATAGGAAACACAGTAGAGTAGAAGAGTGCCCTTTTCTCAAAAGCAGAGTGTGTTTCTTGTAAGGCGAGCTAGCGTTTGTTTCTCAGTCCTAAATGGAGTTGAATCACATGCAGTTTCTGGTCCTATGACCAAGAGTTGTTTTCTCGTAATAAGAGTCACTATTGTGCTCCCATTGTAATACACAGGGCAAATAGCACTGGCGTCTGTTCCCAGCAAGTACAGTGTATTGGACTGAAGAGGAGCTACTGTCTTGTCAGTTTCCTAAGCAGAGTTGAACTAGATATGGCCCGTGTGTGTAGGAAGCACAGTTCTTTTGTTCTGAGCAAGCTCACTGTTCTGGCCCTATAGGAAACACAGTAGAGTAGAAGAGTGCTCTTACTCAAAAGCAGAGTGTGTTTCTTGTGAGGCGAGCTAGCGTTTGTTTCCCAGTCCGAAATGGAGTAGAATCACATGGAGTTTCCGGTCCTACGAGCAAGAGTTGCTTTCTGGTAAGAAGAGTCACTATTGTGCTCCCATTGCCATACACAGTGCAAATAGCACTCGCATCTGTTCCCAGCAAGTACAGTGTATTGGACTGAAGAGGAGCTACTGTTCTTGTCGGTTTCCTAAGCATAGTTGAACTAGATATGGCCCGTGTGTGTAGGAAGCACATTTCTTTTGTTCTGAGCAAGCTCACTGTTCGGACACCATAGGAAACACACTAGAGTAGAAGAGTTCTCTTTTCTCAAAAGCAGAGTGTGTCTTGTAAGGCAAGCTAGCATTTGTTTTCCAGTCAAAAATAGAGTTGAATCCCATGCAGTTTCTGGTCCTACGAGCAAGAGTTGTTTTCTGGTACGAAGAGTCACTATTGCGCTCCCATTGTCATACACAGTGCAAATAGCACTGGCGTCTGTTCCCAGCATGTACAGTGTATTGGACTGAAGAGGATCTACTGTTCTTGACAGTTTCCTAAGCAGAATTGAACTAGAAATGGCCCGTGTGTTTAGGAAGCACAGTTCTTTTTTTCTGAGCAAGCTCACTGTTCTGGCCCTATAGGAAACACAGTAGAGTAGAAGAGTGCTCTTTTCTCAAAAGCAGAGTGTGTCTCTTGTAAGGCGAGCTAGTGTTTGTTTCCCAGTCAGAAATGGAGTTGAATCCCAAACAGTTTCTGGTCCTACGAGCAAGAGTTATTTTATGGTAAAAAGTGTCACTATTGTGCTCCCATTGCCATATACTGTGCAAAGAGCAATCGTGTCTGTTCCCAGCAAGTACAGTGTACTATACTGAAGAGGAGCTACTGTTCTTGTCAGTTTCCTAAGCAGAGTTGAAATAGATATGGCCCGTGTGTGTAGGAAGCACAGATCATTTGTTCTGAGCAAGCGCACTGTTTGGACCCCATAGGAAACACAATAGAGTAGAAGAGTGTTCTTTTCTCAATCGCAGAGTGTGTTTCTTGTAAGGCGAGCTAGCATTTGTTTCCCAGTCCAAAATAGAGTTGAATCCCATGCAGTTTCTGATCCTACGAGCAAGAGTTGTTTTCTGGTAAGAAGAGTCACTATTGCGCTCCCAATGTCATACACAGGGCAAATAGCACTTGCGTCTGTTCCCAGCATATACAGTGTATTGGACTGAAGAGGAGCTACTGTTCTTGTCAGTTTCCTAAGCAGAGTTGAACTAGATATGGCCCGTGTGTGTAGGAAGCACAGTTCTTTTGTTCTGAGCAAGCTCACTGTTCTGGCCCTATAGAAAACACAGTAGAGTAGAAGAATGCTCTTTTCCCAAAAGCAGAGTGTGTTTCTTGTAAGGCTAGTTAGTGTTTGTTCCCATTCCTACATGGACTGAATCCCATGCAGTTTCTGGTCCTAAGAGCAAGAGTTGTTTTCTGGTAAGAAGAATCAGTATTGCACTCCCATTGCCAAACAGTGCAAATAGCACTGGCGTCTCTTCCCAGCAAGTACAGTGTATTGGACTGGAGAGGAGCTACTGTTCTTGTCAGTTTCCTAAGCAGAGTTGAACTAGCTATGGCCCGTGTGTGTAGGAAGCACAGTTCTTTTGTTCTGAGCAAGCTCACTGTTCGGACCACATAGGAAACACAATAGAGTAGAAAAGTGCCCTTTTCTCAAAAGCAGAGTGTGTTTCTTGTAAGGCGAGCTAGCGTTTGTTTCTAAGTCCTAAATGGAGTTGAATCACATGCAGTTTCTGGTCCTACGACCAAGAGTTGTTTTCTCGTAATAAGAGTCACTATTGCGCTCCCATTGTAATACACAGGGCAAATAGCACTGGCGTCTGTTCCCAGCAAGTACAGTGTATTGGACTGAAGAGTTGCTACTGTTCTTGTCAGTTTCCTAAGCAGAATTGATCTAGATATGGCCGTGTGTAGGAAGCACAGTTCTTTTGTTCTGAGCAAGCTCACTGTTCTGGCACAATAGGAAACAAAGTAGAGTAGAAGAGTGCTCTTTTCTCAAAAGCAGAGTGTGTTTCTTGTAAGGCAAGCAAGCGTTTGTTTCCCAGGACTAAATGGAGGTGAATCACATGCAGTTTTTGGTCCTATGAGCAAGAGTTGTTTTCTGGTAAGAAGAGTCTCTATTGTGCTCCCATTGCCATACACAGTGCAAATAGAACTCGTGTCTGTTCCCAGCAAGTACAGTGTATTGGACTGAAGAGGAGCTACTCTTCTTGTCAGTTTCCTAAGCATAGTTGAACTAGATATGGCCCGTGTGTGTAGGAAGCACAGTTCTTTTGTTCTGAGCAAGCTCACTGTTCGGACCCCATAGGAAACACACTAGAGTAGAAGAGTTCTCTATTCTCAAAAGCAGAGTGTGTCTTGTAAGGCGGGCTAGCATTTGGTTTCCAGTCAAAAATAGAGTTGAATCCCATGCAGTTTCTGGTCCTACGAGCAAGAGTTGTTTTCTGGTACGAAGAGTCACTATTGCGCTCCCATTGTCATACACAGGGCAAATAGCACTGGCGTCTGTTCCCAGCATGTACAGTGTATTGGACTGAAGAGGATCTACTGTTCTTGACAGTATCCTAAGCAGAATTGAACTAGATATGGCCCGTGTGTTTAGGAAGCACAGTTCTTTTTTTCTGAGCAAGCTCACTGTTCTGGCCCTATAGGAAACACAGTAGAGTAGAAGAGTGCTCTTTTCTCAAAAGCAGAGTGTGTTTCTTGTAAGTCGAGCGAGCGTTTGTTTCCCAGTCAGAAATGGAGTTGAATCCCATGCAGTTTCTGGTCCTAAGAGCAAGAGTTGTTTTATGGTAAGGAAAGTCAATATTGCGCTCTCATTGCCATAAACAGTGCAAATAGCACTCTCGTCTGTTCCCAGCAAGTACAGTGTATTGGACTGAAGAGGAGCTACTGTTCTTGTCAGTTTCCTAGGCAACGTTGAACTAGATATGGCCCGTGTGTAGGAAGCACAGTTCTTTTGTTCTGAGCAAGCTCACTGTTTGGACCACATAGGAAACACAGTTGAGTAGAAGAGTACTCTTTCCTCAAAAGCAGAGTGTGTTTCTTGTAAGGCGAGCTAGCATTTGTTTAACATTCATAAATGGAGTTGAATCCCATGCAGTTTCTGGTCCTACGAGCAAGAGTTGTTTTCTGGTAAGAAGAGTCACTGTTGTGCTCCCATTGCCTTACACAGGGCAAATAGCACTGGCGTCTGTTCCCAGCATGTACAGTGTATTGGACTGAAGAGGGTCTACTGTTCTTGACAGTTTCCTAAGCAGAGTTTAACTAGATATGGACCATGTGTGTAGAAAGCACCGTTCTTTTTTTCTGAGCAAGCTCATTGTTCGGACACCATAGGAAACACAGTAGTGTAGAAGAGTGCTCTTTTCTCAAAAGCAGAGTGTGTTTCTTGTAAGGCGAGCTAGTGTTTGTTTCCCAGTCCTAAATGGAGTAGAATCACATGCAGGTTCTGGTCATACGAACAAGAGTTGTTTTCTGGTAAGAAGAATCAATATTGTGCTCCCATTGTCATACACAGGGCAAATAGCACTGGCTTCTGTTCCCAGCATGTGCAGTGTATTGGACTGAAGAGGAGCTACTTCTTGTCAGTTTCATAGCCAGAGTTGAACTAGATATGGCCTGTGTGTGGAGGAAGCACAGTTCTTTTGAACTGAGCAAGCTCACTGTTCTGGCCCTATAGGAAACACAGTCAAGTAGAAGAGTGCTCTTTTCTCAAATCAGAGTGTGTTTCTTGTAAGGCGAGCTAGCGTTTGTTACCCAGTCCTAAATGGAGATGAATCCCATGCAGTTTCTGGTCCTACGAGCAAGTGTTGTTTTTTGGTAAGAAGAGACACTATTGCGCTCCCATTGCCATACACATTGCAAATAGCACTGGCGTCTGTTCCCAGCAAGTACAGTGTATTGGACTGAGGAGGAGCTCCTGTTCTTGTCAGTTTCCTAAGCAGAGTTGAACAAGCTATGGCCCGTGTGTGTAGGAAGCACAGTTCTTTTGTTCTGAGCAAGCTCACTGTTTGGACCACATAGGAAACACAATAGAGTAGAAGAGTGCCCTTTTCTCAAAAGCAGAGTGTGTTTCTTGTAAGGCGAGCTAGCGTTTGTTTCTCAGTCCTAAATGGAGTTGAATAACAAGCAGTTTCTGGTCCTACGACCAAGAGTTGTTTTCTCGTAATAAGAGTCACTATTGCGCTCCCATTGTAATACACAGGACAAATAGCACTGGCGTCTGTTCCCAGCAAGTACAGTGTATTGGACTGAAGAGGATCTACTGTTCTTGTCAGTTTCCTAAGCAGATTGATCTAGATATGGCCCGTGTGTGTAGGAAGCACAGTTCTTTTGTTCTGAGCAAGCTCACTCTTCTGGCACAATAGGAAACACAGTAGAGTAGAAGAGTGCTTTTTTCTCAAAAGCAGAGTGTGTTTCTTGTAAGGCAAGCTAGCGTTTGTTTCCCAGTCCTAAATGGAGGTGAATCACATGCAGTTTTTGGTCCTATGAGCAAGAGTTGTTTTCTGGTAAGAAGAGTCTCTGTTGCGCTCCCATTGCCATACACAGTGCAATAGCACTCGTGTCTGTTCCCAGCAAGTACAGTGTATTGGACTGAAGAGGAGCTACTGTTCTTGTCAGTTTCCTAAGCAGAGTTTAACTAGATATGGCCCGTGTGTGTAGAAAGCACAGTTCTTTTGTTCTGAGCAAGCTCACTATTCTGGCCCTATACGAAACACAGTAGAGTAGAAGAGTGCTCTTTTCTCAAAAGCAGAGTGTGTTTCTTGTAAGGCGAGCTAGCGTTTGTTTCCCAGTACGAAATGGAGTTGAATCACATGCAGTTTCTGGTCCTACGAGCAAGAGTTATTTTCTGGTAAGAGGAGTCACTATTGCGCTCCCATTGTCATACACAGGGCAAATAGCACTGGCTTCTGTTCCCAGCAAGTACAGTGTATTGGACTGAAGAGGAGCTACTGTTCTTGTCAGTTTCCTAAGCAGAGTTGAACTAGATATGACCCATGTGTGTAGAAAGCACAGTTCTTTTGTTCTCAGCAAGCTCATTGTTCAGACACTTTGGAAACACAGTATAGTAGAACAGTGCTTTTTTCTCAAAAGCAGAGTGTGTTTCTTGTGAGGTGAGCTAGCGTTTGTTTCCCAGTCCTAAATGGAGAAGAATCACATGCAGTTTTTGGTCCTACGAGCAAGAGTTGTTTTCTGGTAAGGAAAGTCACTATTGCGCTCCCATTGCCATACACAGTGCAAATAGCACTCACTTCTGTTCCCAGCAAGTACAGTGTATTGGACTGAAGAGGAGCTACTCTTCTTGTCAGTTTCCTAAGCAGACTTGAACTAGATATGACCCATGTGTGTAGAAAGCACAGTTCTTTTGTTCTCAGCAAGATCATTGTTCAGACACTTTGGAAACACAGTATAGTAGAACAGTGCTCTTTTCTCAAAAGCAGAGTGTGTTTCTTGTGAGGCGAGCTAGCGTTTGTTTCCCAGTCCTAAATGGAGAAGAATCACATGCAGTTTTTGGTCCTACGAGCAAGAGTTGTTTTCTGGTAAGGAAAGTCACTATTGCGCTCCCATTGCCATACACAGTGCAAATAGCACTCACTTCTGTTCCCAGCAAGTACAGTGTATTGGACTGAAGAGGAGCTACTGTTCTTGTCAGTTTCCTAAGCTGAGTTGATGTAGATATGGCCCGTGTGTGTAGGAAGCACAGTTCTTTTGTTCTGAGCAAGCTCACTGTTCAGACCACATAGGAAACACAGTAGAGTAGAAGAGTGCCCTTTTCTCAAAAGCAGAGTGTGTTTCTCATAAGGAGAGCTAGCGTTTGTTTCCCAGTCCTAAATGGAGTGGAATCACATGGAGTTTCTGGTCCTACGAGCAAGAGTTGCATTCTGGTAAGAAGAGTCACTATTGCGCTCCCATTGCCATACACAGTGCAAATAGCACTCGCGTCTGTTTCCAGCAAGTACAGTGCATTGGACTGAAGAGGATCTACTGTTCTTGTCAGTTTCCTAAGCAGAGTTGAACTAGATATGGCCCGTGTGTGTAGGAAGCACAGTTCTTTTGTTCTGAGCAAGCTCACTGTTCGGACCCCATAGGAAACACAGTAGAGTAGAAGAGTGCTCTTTACTCAAAAGCAGAGAGTGTTTCTTGTAAGGCGAGCTAGTGTTTGTTTCCCAGTCAGAAATGGAGTTGAATCCCATACAGTTTCTTGTCCTACGAGCAAGAGTTGTTTTATGGTAAAAGGTGTCACTTTTGCGCTCCCATTGACATATACTGTGCAAATAGCAATCGTGTCTGTTCCCAGCAAGTACAGTGTATTATACTGAAGAGGATCTACTGTTCTTGACAGTATCCTAAGCAGAATTGAACTAGATATGGCCCGTGTGTTTAGGAAGCACAGTTCTTTTTTTCTGAGCAAGCTCACTGTTCTGGCCCTATAGGAAACACAGTAGAGTAGAAGAGTGCTCTTTTCTCAAAAGCAGAGTGTGTTTCTTGTAAGTCGAGCGAGCGTATGTTTCCCAGTCAGAAATGGAGTTGAATCCCATGCAGTTTCTGGTCCTACGAGCAAGAGTTGTTTTCTGGTACGAAGAGTCACTATTGCGCTCCCATTGTCGTACACAGGGCAAATAGCACTGGCGTCTGTTCCTAGCATGTACAGTGTATTGGACTGAAGAGGAGCTACTGTTCTTGTCAGTTTCCTAAGCAGAGTTTAACTAGATATGGCCCGAGTGTGTAGGAAGCACAGTTCTTTTGTTCTGAGCAAGCTCACTGTTCTGGCCCTATAGAAAACACAGTAGAGTAGAAGAATGCTCTTTTCAAAGCAGAGTGTGTTTCTTGTAAGGCGAGCTAGTGTTTGTTTCCCATTCCTACATGGACTGAATCCCATGCAGTTTCTGGTCCTATGAGCAAGAGTTGTTTTCTGGTAAGAAGAATCAGTATTGCACTCCCATTGCCAAACAGTGCAAATAGCACTCGCGTCTCTTCACAGCAAGTACAGTGTATTGGACTGAGGAGGAGCTCCTGTTCTTGTCAGTTTCCTAAACAGAGTTGAACTAGCTATGGCCCGTGTGTGTAGGAAGCACAGTTCTCACTGTTCGGACCACATAGGAAACACAGTAGAGTAGAAGAGTGCCCTTTTCTCAAAAGCAGAGTGTGTTTCTTGTAAGGCGAGCTAGCGTTTGTTTCTCAGTCCTAAATGGAGTTGAATCACATGCAGTTTCTGGTCCTATGACCAAGAGTTGTTTTCTCGTAATAAGAGTCACTATTGTGCTCCCATTGTAATACACAGGGCAAATAGCACTGGCGTCTGTTCCCAGCAAGTACAGTGTATTGGACTGAAGAGGAGCTACTGTCTTGTCAGTTTCCTAAGCAGAGTTGAACTAGATATGGCCCGTGTGTGTAGGAAGCACAGTTCTTTTGTTCTGAGCAAGCTCACTGTTCTGGCCCTATAGGAAACACAGTAGAGTAGAAGAGTGCTCTTACTCAAAAGCAGAGTGTGTTTCTTGTGAGGCGAGCTAGCGTTTGTTTCCCAGTCCGAAATGGAGTAGAATCACATGGAGTTTCCGGTCCTACGAGCAAGAGTTGCTTTCTGGTAAGAAGAGTCACTATTGTGCTCCCATTGCCATACACAGTGCAAATAGCACTCGCGTCTGTTCCCAGCAAGTACAGTGTATTGGACTGAAGAGGAGCTACTGTTCTTGTCGGTTTCCTAAGCATAGTTGAACTAGATATGGCCCGTGTGTGTAGGAAGCACATTTCTTTTGTTCTGAGCAAGCTCACTGTTCGGACACCATAGGAAACACACTAGAGTAGAAGAGTTCTCTTTTCTCAAAAGCAGAGTGTGTCTTGTAAGGCGAGCTAGCATTTGTTTTCCAGTCAAAAATAGAGTTGAATCCCATGCAGTTTCTGGTCCTACGAGCAAGAGTTGTTTTCTGGTACGAAGAGTCACTATTGCGCTCCCATTGTCATACACAGTGCAAATAGCACTGGCGTCTGTTCCCAGCATGTACAGTGTATTGGACTGAAGAGGATCTACTGTTCTTGACAGTTTCCTAAGCAGAATTGAACTAGATATGGCCCGTGTGTTTAGGAAGCACAGTTCTTTTTTTCTGAGCAAGCTCACTGTTCTGGCCCTATAGGAAACACAGTAGAGTAGAAGAGTGCTCTTTTCTCAAAAGCAGAGTGTGTCTCTTGTAAGGCGAGCTAGTGTTTGTTTCCCAGTCAGAAATGGAGTTGAATCCCAAACAGTTTCTGGTCCTACGAGCAAGAGTTATTTTATGGTAAAAAGTGTCACTATTGTGCTCCCATTGCCATATACTGTGCAAAGAGCAATCGTGTCTGTTCCCAGCAAGTACAGTGTATTATACTGAAGAGGAGCTACTGTTCTTGTCAGTTTCCTAAGCAGAGTTGAAATAGATATGGCCCGTGTGTGTAGGAAGCACAGATCATTTGTTCTGAGCAAGCGCACTGTTTGGACCCCATAGGAAACACAATAGAGTAGAAGAGTGTTCTTTTCTCAATCGCAGAGTGTGTTTCTTGTAAGGCGAGCTAGCATTTGTTTCCCAGTCCAAAATAGAGTTGAATCCCATGCAGTTTCTGATCCTACGAGCAAGAGTTGTTTTCTGGTAAGAAGAGTCACTATTGCGCTCCCAATGTCATACACAGGGCAAATAGCACTTGCGTCTGTTCCCAGCATATACAGTGTATTGGACTGAAGAGGAGCTACTGTTCTTGTCAGTTTCCTAAGCAGAGTTGAACTAGATATGGCCCGTGTGTGTAGGAAGCACAGTTCTTTTGTTCTGAGCAAGCTCACTGTTCTGGCCCTATAGAAAACACAGTAGAGTAGAAGAATGCTCTTTTCCCAAAAGCAGAGTGTGTTTCTTGTAAGGCTAGTTAGTGTTTGTTCCCATTCCTACATGGACTGAATCCCATGCAGTTTCTGGTCCTAAGAGCAAGAGTTGTTTTCTGGTAAGAAGAATCAGTATTGCACTCCCATTGCCAAACAGTGCAAATAGCACTGGCGTCTCTTCCCAGCAAGTACAGTGTATTGGACTGGAGAGGAGCTACTGTTCTTGTCAGTTTCCTAAGCAGAGTTGAACTAGCTATGGCCCGTGTGTGTAGGAAGCACAGTTCTTTTGTTCTGAGCAAGCTCACTGTTCGGACCACATAGGAAACACAATAGAGTAGAAAAGTGCCCTTTTCTCAAAAGCAGAGTGTGTTTCTTGTAAGGCGAGCTAGCGTTTGTTTCTCAGTCCTAAATGGAGTTGAATCACATGCAGTTTCTGGTCCTACGACCAAGAGTTGTTTTCTCGTAATAAGAGTCACTATTGCGCTCCCATTGTAATACACAGGGCAAATAGCACTGGCGTCTGTTCCCAGCAAGTACAGTGTATTGGACTGAAGAGTTGCTACTGTTCTTGTCAGTTTCCTAAGCAGAATTGATCTAGATATGGCCCGTGTGTAGGAAGCACAGTTCTTTTGTTCTGAGCAAGCTCACTGTTCTGGCACAATAGGAAACAAAGTAGAGTAGAAGAGTGCTCTTTTCTCAAAAGCAGAGTGTGTTTCTTGTAAGGCAAGCAAGCGTTTGTTTCCCAGGACTAAATGGAGGTGAATCACATGCAGTTTTTGGTCCTATGAGCAAGAGTTGTTTTCTGGTAAGAAGAGTCTCTATTGTGCTCCCATTGCCATACACAGTGCAAATAGAACTCGTGTCTGTTCCCAGCAAGTACAGTGTATTGGACTGAAGAGGAGCTACTCTTCTTGTCAGTTTCCTAAGCATAGTTGAACTAGATATGGCCCGTGTGTGTAGGAAGCACAGTTCTTTTGTTCTGAGCAAGCTCACTGTTCGGACCCCATAGGAAACACACTAGAGTAGAAGAGTTCTCTATTCTCAAAAGCAGAGTGTGTCTTGTAAGGCGGGCTAGCATTTGGTTTCCAGTCAAAAATAGAGTTGAATCCCATGCAGTTTCTGGTCCTACGAGCAAGAGTTGTTTTCTGGTACAAAGAGTCACTATTGCGCTCCCATTGTCATACACAGGGCAAATAGCACTGGCGTCTGTTCCCAGCATGTACAGTGTATTGGACTGAAGAGGATCTACTGTTCTTGACAGTATCCTAAGCAGAATTGAACTAGATATGGCCCGTGTGTTTAGGAAGCACAGTTCTTTTTTTCTGAGCAAGCTCACTGTTCTGGCCCTATAGGAAACACAGTAGAGTAGAAGAGTGCTCTTTTCTCAAAAGCAGAGTGTGTTTCTTGTAAGTCGAGCGAGCGTTTGTTTCCCAGTCAGAAATGGAGTTGAATCCCATGCAGTTTCTGGTCCTAAGAGCAAGAGTTGTTTTATGGTAAGGAAAGTCAATATTGCGCTCTCATTGCCATAAACAGTGCAAATAGCACTCTCGTCTGTTCCCAGCAAGTACAGTGTATTGGACTGAAGAGGAGCTACTGTTCTTGTCAGTTTCCTAGGCAACGTTGAACTAGATATGGCCCGTGTGTAGGAAGCACAGTTCTTTTGTTCTGAGCAAGCTCACTGTTTGGACCACATAGGAAACACAGTTGAGTAGAAGAGTACTCTTTCCTCAAAAGCAGAGTGTGTTTCTTGTAAGGCGAGCTAGCATTTGTTTAACATTCATAAATGGAGTTGAATCCCATGCAGTTTCTGGTCCTACGAGCAAGAGTTGTTTTCTGGTAAGAAGAGTCACTGTTGTGCTCCCATTGCCTTACACAGGGCAAATAGCACTGGCGTCTGTTCCCAGCATGTACAGTGTATTGGACTGAAGAGGGTCTACTGTTCTTGACAGTTTCCTAAGCAGAGTTTAACTAGATATGGACCATGTGTGTAGAAAGCACCGTTCTTTTTTTCTGAGCAAGCTCATTGTTCGGACACCATAGGAAACACAGTAGTGTAGAAGAGTGCTCTTTTCTCAAAAGCAGAGTGTGTTTCTTGTAAGGCGAGCTAGTGTTTGTTTCCCAGTCCTAAATGGAGTAGAATCACATGCAGGTTCTGGTCATACGAACAAGAGTTGTTTTCTGGTAAGAAGAATCAATATTGTGCTCCCATTGTCATACACAGGGCAAATAGCACTGGCTTCTGTTCCCAGCATGTGCAGTGTATTGGACTGAAGAGGAGCTACTTCTTGTCAGTTTCATAGCCAGAGTTGAACTAGATATGGCCTGTGTGTGGAGGAAGCACAGTTCTTTTGAACTGAGCAAGCTCACTGTTCTGGCCCTATAGGAAACACAGTCAAGTAGAAGAGTGCTCTTTTCTCAAATCAGAGTGTGTTTCTTGTAAGGCGAGCTAGCGTTTGTTACCCAGTCCTAAATGGAGATGAATCCCATGCAGTTTCTGGTCATACGAGCAAGTGTTGTTTTTTGGTAAGAAGAGACACTATTGCGCTCCCATTGCCATACACATTGCAAATAGCACTGGCGTCTGTTCCCAGCAAGTACAGTGTATTGGACTGAGGAGGAGCTCCTGTTCTTGTCAGTTTCCTAAGCAGAGTTGAACAAGCTATGGCCCGTGTGTGTAGGAAGCACAGTTCTTTTGTTCTGAGCAAGCTCACTGTTTGGACCACATAGGAAACACAATAGAGTAGAAGAGTGCCCTTTTCTCAAAAGCAGAGTGTGTTTCTTGTAAGGCGAGCTAGCGTTTGTTTCTCAGTCCTAAATGGAGTTGAATAACAAGCAGTTTCTGGTCCTACGACCAAGAGTTGTTTTCTCGTAATAAGAGTCACTATTGCGCTCCCATTGTAATACACAGGACAAATAGCACTGGCGTCTGTTCCCAGCAAGTACAGTGTATTGGACTGAAGAGGATCTACTGTTCTTGTCAGTTTCCTAAGCAGATTGATCTAGATATGGCCCGTGTGTGTAGGAAGCACAGTTCTTTTGTTCTGAGCAAGCTCACTCTTCTGGCACAATAGGAAACACAGTAGAGTAGAAGAGTGCTTTTTTCTCAAAAGCAGAGTGTGTTTCTTGTAAGGCATGCTAGCGTTTGTTTCCCAGTCCTAAATGGAGGTGAATCACATGCAGTTTTTGGTCCTATGAGCAAGAGTTGTTTTCTGGTAAGAAGAGTCTCTGTTGCGCTCCCATTGCCATACACAGTGCAATAGCACTCGTGTCTGTTCCCAGCAAGTACAGTGTATTGGACTGAAGAGGAGCTACTGTTCTTGTCAGTTTCCTAAGCCGAGTTTAACTAGATATGGCCCGTGTGTGTAGAAAGCACAGTTCTTTTGTTCTGAGCAAGCTCACTATTCTGGCCCTATACGAAACACAGTAGAGTAGAAGAGTGCTCTTTTCTCAAAAGCAGAGTGTGTTTCTTGTAAGGCGAGCTAGCGTTTGTTTCCCAGTACGAAATGGAGTTGAATCACATGCAGTTTCTGGTCCTACGAGCAAGAGTTATTTTCTGGTAAGAGGAGTCACTATTGCGCTCCCATTGTCATACACAGGGCAAATAGCACTGGCTTCTGTTCCCAGCAAGTACAGTGTATTGGACTGAAGAGGAGCTACTGTTCTTGTCAGTTTCCTAAGCAGAGTTGAACTAGATATGACCCATGTGTGTAGAAAGCACAGTTCTTTTGTTCTCAGCAAGCTCATTGTTCAGACACTTTGGAAACACAGTATAGTAGAACAGTGCTTTTTTCTCAAAAGCAGAGTGTGTTTCTTGTGAGGTGAGCTAGCGTTTGTTTCCCAGTCCTAAATGGAGAAGAATCACATGCAGTTTTTGGTCCTACGAGCAAGAGTTGTTTTCTGGTAAGGAAAGTCACTATTGCGCTCCCATTGCCATACACAGTGCAAATAGCACTCACTTCTGTTCCCAGCAAGTACAGTGTATTGGACTGAAGAGGAGCTACTCTTCTTGTCAGTTTCCTAAGCAGACTTGAACTAGATATGACCCATGTGTGTAGAAAGCACAGTTCTTTTGTTCTCAGCAAGATCATTGTTCAGACACTTTGGAAACACAGTATAGTAGAACAGTGCTCTTTTCTCAAAAGCAGAGTGTGTTTCTTGTGAGGCGAGCTAGCGTTTGTTTCCCAGTCCTAAATGGAGAAGAATCACATGCAGTTTTTGGTCCTACGAGCAAGAGTTGTTTTCTGGTAAGGAAAGTCACTATTGCGCTCCCATTGCCATACACAGTGCAAATAGCACTCACTTCTGTTCCCAGCAAGTACAGTGTATTGGACTGAAGAGGAGCTACTGTTCTTGTCAGTTTCCTAAGCTGAGTTGATGTAGATATGGCCCGTGTGTGTAGGAAGCACAGTTCTTTTGTTCTGAGCAAGCTCACTGTTCGGACCACATAGGAAACACAGTAGAGTAGAAGAGTGCCCTTTTCTCAAAAGCAGAGTGTGTTTCTCATAAGGAGAGCTAGCGTTTGTTTCCCAGTCCTAAATGGAGTGGAATCACATGGAGTTTCTGGTCCTACGAGCAAGAGTTGCATTCTGGTAAGAAGAGTCACTATTGCGCTCCCATTGCCATACACAGTGCAAATAGCACTCGCGTCTGTTTCCAGCAAGTACAGTGCATTGGACTGAAGAGGATCTACTGTTCTTGTCAGTTTCCTAAGCAGAGTTGAACTAGATATGGCCCGTGTGTGTAGGAAGCACAGTTCTTTTGTTCTGAGCAAGCTCACTGTTCGGACCCCATAGGAAACACAGTAGAGTAGAAGAGTGCTCTTTACTCAAAAGCAGAGAGTGTTTCTTGTAAGGCGAGCTAGTGTTTGTTTCCCAGTCAGAAATGGAGTTGAATCCCATACAGTTTCTGGTCCTACGAGCAAGAGTTGTTTTATGGTAAAAGGTGTCACTTTTGCGCTCCCATTGCCATATACTGTGCAAATAGCAATCGTGTCTGTTCCCAGCAAGTACAGTGTATTATACTGAAGAGGAGCTACTGTTCATGTCAGTTTCCTAAGAAGCGTTGAAATAGATATGGCCCGTGTGTGTAGGAAGCACAGATCATTTGTTCTGAGCAAGCTCACTGTTTGGACCCCATAGGAAACACAATAGAGTAGAAGTGTGTTCTTTTCTCAATCGCAGACTGTGTTTCTTGTAAGGCGAGCTAGCATTTGTTTCCCAGTCCAAAATAGAGTTGAATCCCATGCAGTTTCTGATCCACGAGCAAGAGTTGTTTTCTGGTAAGAAGAGTCACTATTGCGCTCCCATTGTCATACACAGGGCAAATAGCACTTGCGTCTGTTCCCAGCATGTACAGTGTATTGGACTGAAGAGGAGCTAATGTTCTTGTCAGTTTCCTAAGCAGAGTTTAACCTGATATGGCCCGTGTGTGTAGGAAGCACAGTTCTTTGTTCTGAGCAAGCTCACTGTTCTGGCCCTATAGAAAACACAGTAGAGTAGAAGAATGCTCTTTTCCCAAAAGCAGAGTGTGTTTCTTGTAAGGCTAGTTAGTGTTTGTTCCCATTCCTACATGGACTGAATCCCATGCAGTTTCTGGTCCTAAGAGCAAGAGTTGTTTTCTGGTAAGAAGAATCAGTATTGCACATCATTGCCAAACAGTGCAAATAGCACTCGCGTCTCTTCCCAGCAAGTACAGTGTATTGGACTGAGGAGGAGCTCCTGTTCCTTTCAGTTTCCTAAGCAGAGTTGAACTAGCTATGGCCCGTGTGTGTAGGAAGCACAGTTCTTTTGTTCTGAGCAAGCTCACTGTTCGGACACCATAGGAAACACAGTAGAGTAGAAGAGTGCTCTTTTCTCAAAAGCAGAGAGTGTTTCTTGTAAGGCGAGCTAGTGTTTGTTTCCCAGTCAGAAATGGAGTTGAATCCCATACAGTTTCTGGTCCTACGAGCAAGAGTTGTTTTATGGTAAAAGGTGTCACTTTTGCGCTCCCATTGCCATATACTGTGCAAATAGCAATCGTGTCTGTTCCCAGCAAGTACAGTGTATTATACTGAAGAGGAGCTACTGTTCTTGTCAGTTTCCTAAGCAGAGTTGAAATAGATATGGCCCGTGTGTGTAGGAAGCACAGATCATTTGTTCTGAGCAAGCTCACTGTTTGGACCCCATAGGAAACACAATAGAGTAGAAGAGTGTTCTTTTCTCAATCGCAGAGTGTGTTTCTTGTAAGGCGAGCTAGCATTTGTTTCCCAGTCCAAAATAGAGTTGAACCCCATGCAGTTTCTGATCCACGAGCAAGACTTGTTTTCTGGTAAGAAGAGTCACTATTGCGTACCAATGTCATACACAGGGCAAATAGCACTTGCGTCTGTTCCCAGCATGTACAGTGTATTGGACTGAAGAGGAGCTACTGTTCTTGTCAGTTTCCTAAGCAGAGTTTAACTAGATATGGCCCGTGTGTGTAGGAAGCACAGTTCTTTTGTTCTGAGCAAGCTCACTGTTCTGGCCCTATAGAAAACACAGTAGAGTAGAAGAATGCTCTTTTCCCAAAAGCAGAGTGTGTTTCTTGTAAGGCTAGTTAGTGTTTGTTCCCATTCCTACATGGACTGAATCCCATGCAGTTTCTGGTCCTAAGAGCAAGAGTTGTTTTCTGGTAAGAAGAATCAGTATTGCACTACCATTGCCAAACAGTGCAAATAGCACTCGCGTCTCTTCTCAGCAAGTACAGTGTATTGGACTGAGGAGGAGCTCCTGTTCTTGTCAGTTTCCTAAGCAGAGTTGAACTAGCTATGGCCCTTGTGTGTAGGAAGCTCAGTTCTTTTGTTCTGAGCAAGCCCACTGTTCGGACCCCATAGGAAACACAGTAGAGTAGAAGAGTGCTCTTTTCTCAAAAGCAGAGAGTGTTTCTTGTAAGGCGAGCTAGTGTTTGTTTCCCAGTCAGAAATGGAGTTGAATCCCATACAGTTTCTGGTCCTACGAGCAAGAGTTGTTTTATGGTAAAAAGTGTCACTATTGCGCTCCCATTGCCATATACTGTGCAAAGAGCAATCGTGTCTGTTCCCAGCAAGTACAGTGTATTATACTGAAGAGGAGCTACTGTTCTTGTCAGTTTCCTAAGCAGAGTTGAAATAGATATGGCCCGTGTGTGTAGGAAGCACAGTTCTTTTGTTCTGAGCAAGCTCACTATTTTGGCCCTATAGGAAACAAAGTAGAGTAGAAGAGTGCTCTTACTCAAAAGCAGAGTGTGTTTCTTGTGAGGCGAGCTAGCATTTGTTTCCCAGTCCTAAATGGAGTAGAATCACATGCAGGTTTTGGTCCTACGAGCAAGAGTTGTTTTCTGGTAAGGAAAGTCACTATTGTGCTCCCATTGCCATACACAGTGCAAATAGAACTCGTGTCTGTTCCCAGCAAGTACAGTGTATTGGACTGAAGAGGAGCTACTGTTCTTGTCAGTTTCCTAAGCTGAGTTGAACTAGATATGGCCCGTGTGTGTAGGAAGCACAGTTCTTTTGTTCTGAGCAAGCTCACTGTTCGGACCACATAGGAAACACAGTAGAGTAGAAGAGTGCCCTTTTCTCAAAAGCAGAGAGTGTTTCTCATAAGGCGAGCTAGCGTTTGTTTCCCAGTCCTAAATGGAGTGCAATCACATGGAGTTTCCGGTCCTACGAGCAAGAGTTGCTTTCTGGTAATAAGAGTCACTATTGTGCTCCCATTGTAATACACAGGGCAAATAGCACTGGCGTCTGTTCCCAGCAAGTACAGTGTATTGGACTGAAGAGGAGCTACTGTTCTTGTCAGTTTCCTAAGCAGAGTGGAAGTAGATATGGCCCATGTGTGTAGGAAGCACAGTTCTTTTGTTCTGAGCAAGCTCACTGTTCTGGCACAATAGGAAACACAGTAGAGTAGAAGAGTGCTCTTTTCTCAAAAGCAGAGTGTGTTTCTTGTAAGGCAAGCAAGCGTTTGTTTCCCAGGACTAAATGGAGGTGAAAAACCTGCAGTTTTTGGTCCTATGAGCAAGAGTTGTTTTCTGGTAAGAAGAGTCTCTATTGCGCTCCCATTGCCATACACAGTTGAAATAGCACTCGTGTCTGTTCCCAGCAAGTACAGTGTATTGGACTGAAGAGGAGCTACTCTTCTTATCAGTTTCCTAAGCAGAGTTGAACTAGATATGGCCCGTGTGTGTAGGAAGCACAGTTCTTTTGTTCTGAGCAAACTCACTGTTCGGACCCCATAGGAAACACACTAGAGTAGAAGAGTTCTCTTTTCTCAAATGCAGAGTGTGTCTTGTAAGGCAAGCTAGCATTTGTTTTCCAGTCAAAAATAGAGTTGAATCCCATGCAATTTCTGGTCCTACGAGCAAGAGTTGTTTTCTGGTAAGAAGAGTCACTATTGTGCTCCCATTGTCATACACAGTGCAAATAGCATTGGCGTCTGTTCCCAGCATGTACAGTGTATTGGACTGAAGAGGAGCTACTGTTTTTGACAGTTTCCTAAGCAAAGTTTAACTAGATATGGACCATGTGTGTAGAAAGCACAGTTCTTTTTTTCTGAGCAAGCTCACTGTTCTGGCCCTATAGGAAACACAGTAGAGTAGAAGAGTGCTCTTTTCTCAAAAGCAGAGTGTGTTTCTTGTAAGTTGAGCGAGCGTTTGTTTCCCAGTCAGAAATGGAGTTGAATCCCATGCAGTTTCTGGTCCAAAGAGCAAGAGTTGTTTTATGGTAAGGAAAGACAATATTGCGCTCTCATTGCCATAAACAGTGCAAATAGCACTCGCGTCTGTTCCCAGCAAGTACAGTGTATTGGACTGAAGAGGAGCTACTGTTCTTGTCAGTTTCCTAGGCAACGTTGAACTAGATATGGCCCGTGTGTGTAGGAAACACAGTTCTTTTGTTCTGAGCAAGCTCACTGTTCGGACCCCATAGGAAACACAGTTGAGTAGAAGAGTACTCTTTTCTCTAAAGCAGAGTGTGTTTCTTGTAAGGCGAGCTAGCGTTTGTTTCCCAGTCATAAATGGAGTTGAATCCCATGCAGTTCCTGGTCCTGCGAGCAAGAGTTGTTTTCTGGTAAGAAGAGTCACTGTTGCGCTCCCATTGCCTTACACAGGGCAAATAGCACTGGCGTCTGTTCCCAGCATGTACAGTGTACTGGACTGAAGAGGAGCTACTGTTTTTGACAGTTTCCTAAGCAAAGTTTAACTAGATATGGACCATGTGTGTAGAAAGCACCGTTTTTTTTTTCTGAGCAAGCTCATTGTTCGGACACCATAGGAAACACAGTAGTGTAGAAGAGTGCTCTTTTCTGAAAAGCAGAGTGTGTTTCTTGTAAGGCGAGCTAGTGTTTGTTTCCCAGTCCTAAATGGAGTAGAATCACATGCAGGTTCTGGTTATAAGAACAAGAGTTGTTTTCTGGTAAGAAGAGTCACTATTGCGCTCCCATTGTCATACAGAGGGCAAATAGCACTGGCATCTGTTCCCAGCATGTGCAGTGTATTGGACTGAAGAGGAGCTACTTCTTGTCAGTTTCATAGCCAGAGTTGAACTAGATAGGGCCTGTGTGTGGAGGAAGCACAGTTCTTTTGAACTGAGCAAGCTCACTGTTCTGGCCCTATAGGAAACACAGTCAAGTAGAAGAGTGCTCTTTTCTCAAAAGCAGAGTGTGTTTCTTGTAAGGCGAGCTAGCCTTTGTTTTCCAGTCCTAAATGGAGATGAATCCCATGCAGTTTCTGGTCCTACGAGCAAGAGTTGTTTTCTGGTAAGGAAAGTCACTATTGCGCTCCCATTGCCATACACAGTGCAAATAGCACTCACTTCTGTTCCCAGCAAGTACAGTGTATTGGACTGAAGAGGAGCTACTCTTCTTGTCAGTTTCCTAAGCAGACTTGAACTAGATATGACCCATGTGTGTAGAAAGCACAGTTCTTTTGTTCTCAGCAAGATCATTGTTCAGACACTTTGGAAACACAGTATAGTAGAACAGTGCTCTTTTCTCAAAAGCAGAGTGTGTTTCTTGTGAGGCGAGCTAGCGTTTGTTTCCCAGTCCTAAATGGAGAAGAATCACATGCAGTTTTTGGTCCTACGAGCAAGAGTTGTTTTCTGGTAAGGACAGTCACTATTGCGCTCCCATTGCCATACACAGTGCAAATAGCACTCACTTCTGTTCCCAGCAAGTACAGTGTATTGGACTGAAGAGGAGCTACTGTTCTTGTCAGTTTCCTAAGCTGAGTTGATGTAGATATGGCCCGTGTGTGTAGAAAGCACAGTTCTTTTGTTCTGAGCAAGCTCACTATTCTGGCCCTATAGGAAACACAGTAGAGTAGAAGAGTGCTCTTTTCTCAAAAGCAGAGTGTGTTTCTTGTAAGGCGAGCTAGCGTTTGTTTCCCAGTACGAAATGGAGTTGAATCACATGCAGTTTCTGGTCCTACGAGCAAGAGTTATTTTCTGGTAAGAGGAGTCACTATTGCGCTCCCATTGTCATACACAGGGCAAATAGCACTGGCTTCTGTTCCCAGCAAGTACAGTGTATTGGACTGAAGAGGAGCTACTGTTCTTGTCAGTTTCCTAAGCAGAGTTGAACTAGATATGACCCATGTGTGTAGAAAGCACAGTTCTTTTGTTCTCAGCAAGCTCATTGTTCAGACACTTTGGAAACACAGTATAGTAGAACAGTGCTTTTTTCTCAAAAGCAGAGTGTGTTTCTTGTGAGGTGAGCTAGCGTTTGTTTCCCAGTCCTAAATGGAGAAGAATCACATGCAGTTTTTGGTCCTACGAGCAAGAGTTGTTTTCTGGTAAGGAAAGTCACTATTGCGCTCCCATTGCCATACACAGTGCAAATAGCACTCACTTCTGTTCCCAGCAAGTACAGTGTATTGGACTGAAGAGGAGCTACTCTTCTTGTCAGTTTCCTAAGCAGACTTGAACTAGATATGACCCATGTGTGTAGAAAGCACAGTTCTTTTGTTCTCAGCAAGATCATTGTTCAGACACTTTGGAAACACAGTATAGTAGAACAGTGCTCTTTTCTCAAAAGCAGAGTGTGTTTCTTGTGAGGCGAGCTAGCGTTTGTTTCCCAGTCCTAAATGGAGAAGAATCACATGCAGTTTTTGGTCCTACGAGCAAGAGTTGTTTTCTGGTAAGGAAAGTCACTATTGCGCTCCCATTGCCATACACAGTGCAAATAGCACTCACTTCTGTTCCCAGCAAGTACAGTGTATTGGACTGAAGAGGAGCTACTGTTCTTGTCAGTTTCCTAAGCTGAGTTGATGTAGATATGGCCCGTGTGTGTAGGAAGCACAGTTCTTTTGTTCTGAGCAAGCTCACTGTTCGGACCACATAGGAAACACAGTAGAGTAGAAGAGTGCCCTTTTCTCAAAAGCAGAGTGTGTTTCTCATAAGGAGAGCTAGCGTTTGTTTCCCAGTCCTAAATGGAGTGGAATCACATGGAGTTTCTGGTCCTACGAGCAAGAGTTGCATTCTGGTAAGAAGAGTCACTATTGCGCTCCCATTGCCATACACAGTGGAAATAGCACTCGCGTCTGTTTCCAGCAAGTACAGTGCATTGGACTGAAGAGGATCTACTGTTCTTGTCAGTTTCCTAAGCAGAGTTGAACTAGATATGGCCCGTGTGTGTAGGAAGCACAGTTCTTTTGTTCTGAGCAAGCTCACTGTTCGGACCCCATAGGAAACACAGTAGACTAGAAGAGTGCTCTTTACTCAAAAGCAGAGAGTGTTTCTTGTAAGGCGAGCTAGTGTTTGTTTCCCAGTCAGAAATGGAGTTGAATCCCATACAGTTTCTGGTCCTACGAGCAAGAGTTGTTTTATGGTAAAAGGTGTCACTTTTGCGCTCCCATTGCCATATACTGTGCAAATAGCAATCGTGTCTGTTCCCAGCAAGTACAGTGTATTATACTGAAGAGGAGCTACTGTTCATGTCAGTTTCCTAAGAAGCGTTGAAATAGATATGGCCCGTGTGTGTAGGAAGCACAGATCATTTGTTCTGAGCAAGCTCACTGTTTGGACCCCATAGGAAACACAATAGAGTAGAAGTGTGTTCTTTTCTCAATCGCAGACTGTGTTTCTTGTAAGGCGAGCTAGCATTTGTTTCCCAGTCCAAAATAGAGTTGAATCCCATGCAGTTTCTGATCCACGAGCAAGAGTTGTTTTCTGGTAAGAAGAGTCACTATTGCGCTCCCATTGTCATACACAGGGCAAATAGCACTTGCGTCTGTTCCCAGCATGTACAGTGTATTGGACTGAAGAGGAGCTAATGTTCTTGTCAGTTTCCTAAGCAGAGTTTAACCTGATATGGCCCGTGTGTGTAGGAAGCACAGTTCTTTGTTCTGAGCAAGCTCACTGTTCTGGCCCTATAGAAAACACAGTAGAGTAGAAGAATGCTCTTTTCCCAAAAGCAGAGTGTGTTTCTTGTAAGGCTAGTTAGTGTTTGTTCCCATTCCTACATGGACTGAATCCCATGCAGTTTCTGGTCCTAAGAGCAAGAGTTGTTTTCTGGTAAGAAGAATCAGTATTGCACTACCATTGCCAAACAGTGCAAATAGCACTCGCGTCTCTTCCCAGCAAGTACAGTGTATTGGACTGAGGAGGAGCTCCTGTTCCTTTCAGTTTCCTAAGCAGAGTTGAACTAGCTATGGCCCGTGTGTGTAGGAAGCACAGTTCTTTTGTTCTGAGCAAGCTCACTGTTCGGACCCCATAGGAAACACAGTAGAGTAGAAGAGTGCTCTTTTCTCAAAAGCAGAGAGTGTTTCTTGTAAGGCGAGCTAGTGTTTGTTTCCCAGTCAGAAATGGAGTTGAATCCCATACAGTTTCTGGTCCTACGAGCAAGAGTTGTTTTATGGTAAAAGGTGTCACTTTTGCGCTCCCATTGCCATATACTGTGCAAATAGCAATCGTGTCTGTTCCCAGCAAGTACAGTGTATTATACTGAAGAGGAGCTACTGTTCTTGTCAGTTTCCTAAGCAGAGTTGAAATAGATATGGCCCGTGTGTGTAGGAAGCACAGTTCTTTTGTTCTGAGCAAGCTCACTATTTTGGCCCTATAGGAAACAAAGTAGAGTAGAAGAGTGCTCTTACTCAAAAGCAGAGTGTGTTTCTTGTGAGGCGAGCTAGCATTTGTTTCCCAGTCCTAAATGGAGTAGAATCACATGCAGGTTTTGGTCCTACGAGCAAGAGTTGTTTTCTGGTAAGAAGAGTCTCTATTGCGCTCCCATTGCCATACACAGTTGAAATAGCACTCGTGTCTGTTCCCAGCAAGTACAGTGTATTGGACTGAAGAGGAGCTACTCTTCTTATCAGTTTCCTAAGCAGAGTTGAACTAGATATGGCCCGTGTGTGTAGGAAGCACAGTTCTTTTGTTCTGAGCAAACTCACTGTTCGGACCCCATAGGAAACACACTAGAGTAGAAGAGTTCTCTTTTCTCAAATGCAGAGTGTGTCTTGTAAGGCAAGCTAGCATTTGTTTTCCAGTCAAAAATAGAGTTGAATCCCATGCAATTTCTGGTCCTACGAGCAAGAGTTGTTTTCTGGTAAGAAGAGTCACTATTGTGCTCCCATTGTCATACACAGTGCAAATAGCATTGGCGTCTGTTCCCAGCATGTACAGTGTATTGGACTGAAGAGGAGCTACTGTTTTTGACAGTTTCCTAAGCAAAGTTTAACTAGATATGGACCATGTGTGTAGAAAGCACAGTTCTTTTTTTCTGAGCAAGCTCACTGTTCTGGCCCTATAGGAAACACAGTAGAGTAGAAGAGTGCTCTTTTCTCAAAAGCAGAGTGTGTTTCTTGTAAGTTGAGCGAGCGTTTGTTTCCCAGTCAGAAATGGAGTTGAATCCCATGCAGTTTCTGGTCCAAAGAGCAAGAGTTGTTTTATGGTAAGGAAAGACAATATTGCGCTCTCATTGCCATAAACAGTGCAAATAGCACTCGCGTCTGTTCCCAGCAAGTACAGTGTATTGGACTGAAGAGGAGCTACTGTTCTTGTCAGTTTCCTAGGCAACGTTGAACTAGATATGGCCCGTGTGTGTAGGAAACACAGTTCTTTTGTTCTGAGCAAGCTCACTGTTCGGACCCCATAGGAAACACAGTTGAGTAGAAGAGTACTCTTTTCTCTAAAGCAGAGTGTGTTTCTTGTAAGGCGAGCTAGCGTTTGTTTCCCAGTCATAAATGGAGTTGAATCCCATGCAGTTCCTGGTCCTGCGAGCAAGAGTTGTTTTCTGGTAAGAAGAGTCACTGTTGCGCTCCCATTGCCTTACACAGGGCAAATAGCACTGGCGTCTGTTCCCAGCATGTACAGTGTACTGGACTGAAGAGGAGCTACTGTTTTTGACAGTTTCCTAAGCAAAGTTTAACTAGATATGGACCATGTGTGTAGAAAGCACCGTTTTTTTTTTTCTGAGCAAGCTCATTGTTCGGACACCATAGGAAACACAGTAGTGTAGAAGAGTGCTCTTTTCTGAAAAGCAGAGTGTGTTTCTTGTAAGGCGAGCTAGTGTTTGTTTCCCAGTCCTAAATGGAGTAGAATCACATGCAGGTTCTGGTTATACGAACAAGAGTTGTTTTCTGGTAAGAAGAGTCACTATTGCGCTCCCATTGTCATACAGAGGGCAAATAGCACTGGCATCTGTTCCCAGCATGTGCAGTGTATTGGACTGAAGAGGAGCTACTTCTTGTCAGTTTCATAGCCAGAGTTGAACTAGATAGGGCCTGTGTGTGGAGGAAGCACAGTTCTTTTGAACTGAGCAAGCTCACTGTTCTGGCCCTATAGGAAACACAGTCAAGTAGAAGAGTGCTCTTTTCTCAAAAGCAGAATGTGTTTCTTGTAAGGCGAGCTAGCCTTTGTTTTCCAGTCCTAAATGGAGATGAATCCCATGCAGTTTCTGGTCCTACGAGCAAGAGTTGTTTTCTGGTAAGGAAAGTCACTATTGCGCTCCCATTGCCATACACAGTGCAAATAGCACTCACTTCTGTTCCCAGCAAGTACAGTGTATTGGACTGAAGAGGAGCTACTCTTCTTGTCAGTTTCCTAAGCAGACTTGAACTAGATATGACCCATGTGTGTAGAAAGCACAGTTCTTTTGTTCTCAGCAAGATCATTGTTCAGACACTTTGGAAACACAGTATAGTAGAACAGTGCTCTTTTCTCAAAAGCAGAGTGTGTTTCTTGTGAGGCGAGCTAGCGTTTGTTTCCCAGTCCTAAATGGAGAAGAATCACATGCAGTTTTTGGTCCTACGAGCAAGAGTTGTTTTCTGGTAAGGAAAGTCACTATTGCGCTCCCATTGCCATACACAGTGCAAATAGCACTCACTTCTGTTCCCAGCAAGTACAGTGTATTGGACTGAAGAGGAGCTACTGTTCTTGTCAGTTTCCTAAGCTGAGTTGATGTAGATATGGCCCGTGTGTGTAGAAAACACAGTTCTTTTGTTCTGAGCAAGCTCACTATTCTGGCCCTATACGAAACACAGTAGAGTAGAAGAGTGCTCTTTTCTCAAAAGCAGAGTGTGTTTCTTGTAAGGCGAGCTAGCGTTTGTTTCCCAGTTCGAAATGGAGTTGAATCACATGCAGTTTCTGGTCCTACGAGCAAGAGTTATTTTCTGGTAAGAGGAGTCACTATTGCGCTCCCATTGTCATACACAGGGCAAATAGCACTGGCTTCTGTTCCCAGCAAGTACAGTGTATTGGACTGAAGAGGAGCTACTGTTCTTGTCAGTTTCCTAAGCAGAGTTGAACTAGATATGACCCATGTGTGTAGAAAGCACAGTTCTTTTGTTCTCAGCAAGCTCATTGTTCAGACACTTTGGAAACACAGTATAGTAGAACAGTGCTTTTTTCTCAAAAGCAGAGTGTGTTTCTTGTGAGGTGAGCTAGCGTTTGTTTCCCAGTCCTAAATGGAGAAGAATCACATGCAGTTTTTGGTCCTACGAGCAAGAGTTGTTTTCTGGTAAGGAAAGTCACTATTGCGCTCCCATTGCCATACACAGTGCAAATAGCACTCACTTCTGTTCCCAGCAAGTACAGTGTATTGGACTGAAGAGGAGCTACTCTTCTTGTCAGTTTCCTAAGCAGACTTGAACTAGATATGACCCATGTGTGTAGAAAGCACAGTTCTTTTGTTCTCAGCAAGATCATTGTTCAGACACTTTGGAAACACAGTATAGTAGAACAGTGCTCTTTTCTCAAAAGCAGAGTGTGTTTCTTGTGAGGCGAGCTAGCGTTTGTTTCCCAGTCCTAAATGGAGAAGAATCACATGCAGTTTTTGGTCCTACGAGCAAGAGTTGTTTTCTGGTAAGGAAAGTCACTATTGCGCTCCCATTGCCATACACAGTGCAAATAGCACTCACTTCTGTTCCCAGCAAGTACAGTGTATTGGACTGAAGAGGAGCTACTGTTCTTGTCAGTTTCCTAAGCTGAGTTGATGTAGATATGGCCCGTGTGTGTAGGAAGCACAGTTCTTTTGTTCTGAGCAAGCTCACTGTTCGGACCACATAGGAAACACAGTAGAGTAGAAGAGTGCCCTTTTCTCAAAAGCAGAGTGTGTTTCTCATAAGGAGAGCTAGCGTTTGTTTCCCAGTCCTAAATGGAGTGGAATCACATGGAGTTTCTGGTCCTACGAGCAAGAGTTGCATTCTGGTAAGAAGAGTCACTATTGCGCTCCCATTGCCATACACAGT
Organism: Peromyscus eremicus; assembly: GCF_949786415.1. Lineage (NCBI taxonomy): Eukaryota > Metazoa > Chordata > Mammalia > Rodentia > Cricetidae > Peromyscus > Peromyscus eremicus. The sequence continues at coordinate 86,282 of NW_026734832.1, forward strand.
GCAAATAGCACTCGCGTCTGTTTCCAGCAAGTACAGTGCATTGGACTGAAGAGGATCTACTGTTCTTGTCAGTTTCCTAAGCAGAGTTGAACTAGATATGGCCCGTGTGTGTAGGAAGCACAGTTCTTTTGTTCTGAGCAAGCTCACTGTTCGGACACCATAGGAAACACAGTAGAGTAGAAGAGTGCTCTATTCTCAAAAGCAGAGAGTGTTTCTTGTAAGGCGAGCTAGTGTTTGTTTCCCAGTCAGAAATGGAGTTGAATCCCATACAGTTTCTGGTCCTACGAGCAAGAGTTGTTTTATGGTAAAAGGTGTCACTTTTGCGCTCCCATTGCCATATACTGTGCAAATAGCAATCGTGTCTGTTCCCAGCAAGTACAGTGTATTATACTGAAGAGGAGCTACTGTTCATGTCAGTTTCCTAAGAAGCGTTGAAATAGATATGGCCCGTGTGTGTAGGAAGCACAGATCATTTGTTCTGAGCAAGCTCACTGTTTGGACCCCATAGGAAACACAATAGAGTAGAAGTGTGTTCTTTTCTCAATCGCAGACTGTGTTTCTTGTAAGGCGAGCTAGCATTTGTTTCCCAGTCCAAAATAGAGTTGAATCCCATGCAGTTTCTGATCCACGAGCAAGAGTTGTTTTCTGGTAAGAAGAGTCACTATTGCGCTCCCATTGTCATACACAGGGCAAATAGCACTTGCGTCTGTTCCCAGCATGTACAGTGTATTGGACTGAAGAGGAGCTAATGTTCTTGTCAGTTTCCTAAGCAGAGTTTAACCTGATATGGCCCGTGTGTGTAGGAAGCACAGTTCTTTGTTCTGAGCAAGCTCACTGTTCTGGACCTATAGAAAACACAGTAGAGTAGAAGAATGCTCTTTTCCCAAAAGCAGAGTGTGTTTCTTGTAAGGCTAGTTAGTGTTTGTTCCCATTCCTACATGGACTGAATCCCATGCAGTTTCTGGTCCTAAGAGCAAGAGTTGTTTTCTGGTAAGAAGAATCAGTATTGCACTACCATTGCCAAACAGTGCAAATAGCACTCGCGTCTCTTCCCAGCAAGTACAGTGTATTGGACTGAGGAGGAGCTCCTGTTCCTTTCAGTTTCCTAAGCAGAGTTGAACTAGCTATGGCCCGTGTGTGTAGGAAGCACAGTTCTTTTGTTCTGAGCAAGCTCACTGTTCGGACCCCATAGGAAACACAGTAGAGTAGAAGAGTGCTCTTTTCTCAAAAGCAGAGAGTGTTTCTTGTAAGGCGAGCTAGTGTTTGTTTCCCAGTCAGAAATGGAGTTGAATCCCATACAGTTTCTGGTCCTACGAGCAAGAGTTGTTTTATGGTAAAAAGTGTCACTTTTGCGCTCCCATTGCCATATACTGTGCAAATAGCAATCGTGTCTGTTCCCAGCAAGTACAGTGTATTATACTGAAGAGGAGCTACTGTTGTTGTCAGTTTCCTAAGCAGAGTTGAAATAGATATGGCCCGTGTGTGTAGGAAGCACAGATCATTTGTTCTGAGCAAGCTCACTGTTTGGACCCCATAGGAAACACAATAGAGTAGAAGAGTGTTCTTTTCTCAATCGCAGAGTGTGTTTCTTGTAAGGCGAGCTAGCATTTGTTTCCCAGTCCAAAATAGAGTTGAACCCCATGCAGTTTCTGATCCACGAGCAAGACTTGTTTTCTGGTAAGAAGAGTCACTATTGCGTACCAATGTCATACACAGGGCAAATAGCACTTGCGTCTGTTCCCAGCATGTACAGTGTATTGGACTGAAGAGGAGCTACTGTTCTTGTCAGTTTCCTAAGCAGAGTTTAACTAGATATGGCCCGTGTGTGTAGGAAGCACAGTTCTTTTGTTCTGAGCAAGCTCACTGTTCTGGCCCTATAGAAAACACAGTAGAGTAGAAGAATGCTCTTTTCCCAAAAGCAGAGTGTGTTTCTTGTAAGGCTAGTTAGTGTTTGTTCCCATTCCTACATGGACTGAATCCCATGCAGTTTCTGGTCCTAAGAGCAAGAGTTGTTTTCTGGTAAGAAGAATCAGTATTGCACTACCATTGCCAAACAGTGCAAATAGCACTCGCGTCTCTTCCCAGCAAGTACAGTGTATTGGACTGAGGAGGAGCTCCTGTTCCTTTCAGTTTCCTAAGCAGAGTTGAACTAGCTATGGCCCTTGTGTGTAGGAAGCTCAGTTCTTTTGTTCTGAGCAAGCCCACTGTTCGGACCCCATAGGAAACACAGTAGAGTAGAAGAGTGCTCTTTTCTCAAAAGCAGAGAGTGTTTCTTGTAAGGCGAGCTAGTGTTTGTTTCACAGTCAGAAATGGAGTTGAATCCCATACAGTTTCTGGTCCTACGAGCAAGAGTTGTTTTATGGTAAAAAGTGTCACTATTGCGCTCCCATTGCCATATACTGTGCAAAGAGCAATCGTGTCTGTTCCCAGCAAGTACAGTGTATTATACTGAAGAGGAGCTAATGTTCTTGTCAGTTTCCTAAGCAGAGTTGAAATAGATATGGCCCGTGTGTGTAGGAAGCACAGTTCTTTTGTTCTGAGCAAGCTCACTATTTTGGCCCTATAGGAAACAAAGTAGAGTAGAAGAGTGCTCTTACTCAAAAGCAGAGTGTGTTTCTTGTGAGGCGAGCTAGCGTTTGTTTCCCAGTCCTAAATGGAGTAGAATCACATGCAGGTTTTGGTCCTACGAGCAAGAGTTGTTTTCTGGTAAGGAAAGTCACTATTGCGCTCCCATTGCCATACACAGTGCAAATAGCACTCGCGTCTGTTCCCAGCAAGTACAGTGTATTGGACTGAAGAGGAGCTACTGTTCTTGTCAGTTTCCTAAGCTGAGTTGAACTAGATATGGCCCGTGTGTGTAGGAAGCACAGTTCTTTTGTTCTGAGCAAGCTCACTGTTCGGACCACATAGGAAACACAGTAGAGTAGAAGAGTGCCCTTTTCTCAAAAGCAGAGAGTGTTTCTCATAAGGCGAGCTAGCGTTTGTTTCCCAGTCCTAAATGGAGTGCAATCACATGGAGTTTCCGGTCCTACGAGCAAGAGTTGCTTTCTGGTAATAAGAGTCACTATTGCGCTCCCATTGTAATACACAGGGCAAATAGCACTGGCGTCTGTTCCCAGCAAGTACAGTGTATTGGACTGAAGAGGAGCTACTGTTCTTGTCAGTTTCCTAAGCAGAGTGGAAGTAGATATGGCCCATGTGTGTAGGAAGCACAGTTCTTTTGTTCTGAGCAAGCTCACTGTTCTGGCACAATAGGAAACACAGTAGAGTAGAAGAGTGCTCTTTTCTCAAAAGCAGAGTGTGTTTCTTGTAAGGCAAGCAAGCGTTTGTTTCCCAGGACTAAATGGAGGTGAAAAACCTGCAGTTTTTGGTCCTATGAGCAAGAGTTGTTTTCTGGTAAGAAGAGTCTCTATTGCGCTCCCATTGCCATACACAGTTGAAATAGCACTCGTGTCTGTTCCCAGCAAGTACAGTGTATTGGACTGAAGAGGAGCTACTCTTCTTATCAGTTTCCTAAGCAGAGTTGAACTAGATATGGCCCGTGTGTGTAGGAAGCACAGTTCTTTTGTTCTGAGCAAACTCACTGTTCGGACCCCATAGGGAACACACTAGAGTAGAAGAGTTCTCTTTTCTCAAATGCAGAGTGTGTCTTGTAAGGCAAGCTAGCATTTGTTTTCCAGTCAAAAATAGAGTTGAATCCCATGCAATTTCTGGTCCTACGAGCAAGAGTTGTTTTCTGGTAAGAAGAGTCACTATTGTGCTCCCATTGTCATACACAGTGCAAATAGCATTGGCGTCTGTTCCCAGCATGTACAGTGTATTGGACTGAAGAGGAGCTACTGTTTTTGACAGTTTCCTAAGCAAAGTTTAACTAGATATGGACCATGTGTGTAGAAAGCACAGTTCTTTTTTTCTGAGCAAGCTCACTGTTCTGGCCCTATAGGAAACACAGTAGAGTAGAAGAGTGCTCTTTTCTCAAAAGCAGAGTGTGTTTCTTGTAAGTTGAGCGAGCGTTTGTTTCCCAGTCAGAAATGGAGTTGAATCCCATGCAGTTTCTGGTCCAAAGAGCAAGAGTTGTTTTATGGTAAGGAAAGACAATATTGCGCTCTCATTGCCATAAACAGTGCAAATAGCACTCGCGTCTGTTCCCAGCAAGTACAGTGTATTGGACTGAAGAGGAGCTACTGTTCTTGTCAGTTTCCTAGGCAACGTTGAACTAGATATGGCCCGTGTGTGTAGGAAACACAGTTCTTTTGTTCTGAGCAAGCTCACTGTTCGGACCCCATAGGAAACACAGTTGAGTAGAAGAGTACTCTTTTCTCTAAAGCAGAGTGTGTTTCTTGTAAGGCGAGCTAGCGTTTGTTTCCCAGTCATAAATGGAGTTGAATCCCATGCAGTTCCTGGTCCTGCAAGCAAGAGTTGTTTTCTGGTAAGAAGAGTCACTGTTGCGCTCCCATTGCCTTACACAGGGCAAATAGCACTGGCGTCTGTTCCCAGCATGTACAGTGTACTGGACTGAAGAGGAGCTACTGTTTTTGACAGTTTCCTAAGCAAAGTTTAACTAGATATGGACCATGTGTGTAGAAAGCACCGTTTTTTTTTTTTCTGAGCAAGCTCATTGTTCGGACACCATAGGAAACACAGTAGTGTAGAAGAGTGCTCTTTTCTGAAAAGCAGAGTGTGTTTCTTGTAAGGCGAGCTAGTGTTTGTTTCCCAGTCCTAAATGGAGTAGAATCACATGCAGGTTCTGGTTATACGAAGAAGAGTTGTTTTCTGGTAAGAAGAGTCACTATTGCGCTCCCATTGTCATACAGAGGGCAAATAGCACTGGCATCTGTTCCCAGCATGTGCAGTGTATTGGACTGAAGAGGAGCTACTTCTTGTCAGTTTCATAGCCAGAGTTGAACTAGATAGGGCCTGTGTGTGGAGGAAGCACAGTTCTTTTGAACTGAGCAAGCTCACTGTTCTGGCCCTATAGGAAACACAGTCAAGTAGAAGAGTGCTCTTTTCTCAAAAGCAGAGTGTGTTTCTTGTAAGGCGAGCTAGCCTTTGTTTTCCAGTCCTAAATGGAGATGAATCCCATGCAGTTTCTGGTCCTACGAGCAAGAGTTGTTTTATGGTAAGAAGAGACACTATTGCGCTCCCATTGCCATACACATTGCAAATAGCACTGGCGTCTGTTCCCAGCAAGTACAGTGTATTGGACTGAGGAGGATCTCCTGTTCTTGTCAGTTTCCTAAGCAGAGTTGAACTAGCTATGGCCCGTGTGTGTAGGAAGCACAGTTCTTTTGTTCTGAGCAAGCTCACTGTTCGGACCACATAGGAAACACAATACAGTAGAAGAGTGCCCTTTTCTCAAAAGCAGAGTGTGTTTCTTGTAAGGCGAGCTAGCGTTTGTTTCTCAGTCCTAAATGGAGTTGAATCACAAGCAGTTTCTGGTCCTACGACCAAGAGTTGTTTTCTCGTCATAAGAGTCATTATTGCGCCTCTATTGTAATACACACGGCAAATAGCACTGGCGTCTGTTCCCAGCAAGTACAGTGTATTGGACTGAAGAGGAGCTACTGTTCTTGTCAGTTTCCTAAGCAGAGTTGAAGTAGATATGGCCCATGTTTGTAGGAAGCACAGTTCTTTTGTTCTGAGCAAGCTCACTATTTTGGCCCTATAGGAAACACAGTAGAGTAGAAGGGAGCTCTTACTCAAAAGCAGAGTGTGTTTCTTGTGAGGCGAGCTAGCGTTTGCTTCCCAGTCCTAAATAGAGTAGAATCACATGCAGTTTTTCGTCCTACGAGCAAGAGTTGTTTTCTGGTAAGGAAAGTCACTATTGCGCTCCCATTGCCATACACAGTGCAAATAGCACTCACGTCTGTTCCCAGCAAGTACAGTGTATTGGACTAAAGAGGAGCTACTGTTCTTGTCAGTTTCCTAAGTTGAGTTGAACTAGATATGGCCCGTGTGTGTAGGAAGCACAGTTCTTTTGTTCTGAGCAAGCTCACTGTTCGGACCACATAGGAAACACAGTAGAGTAGAAGAGTGCCCTTTTCTCAAAAGCAGAGTGTGTTTCTCATAAGGCGAGCTAGCGTTTGTTTCCCAGTCCTAAATGGAGTGGAATCACATGGAGTTTCCGGTCCTACGAGCAAGAGTTGCTTTCTGGTAAGAAGAGTCACTATTGCGCTCCCATTGCCATACACAGTGCAAATAGCACTCGTGTCTGTTCCCAGCAAGTACAGTGTATTGGACTGAAGAGGAGCTACTGTTCTTGTCAGGTTCCTAAGCAGAGTTGAACTAGATATGGTCCGTGTGTGTAGGAAGCACAGTTCTTTTATTCTGAGCAAGCTCACTGTTTGGACCCCATAGGAAACACAGTAGAGTAGAAGAGTGCTCTTTTCTCAAAAGCAGAGAGTGTTTCTTGTAAGGCGAGCTAGTGTTTGTTTCCCAGTCAGAAATGGAGTTGAATCCCATAGAGTTTCTGGTCCTACGAGCAAGAGTTGTTTTATGGTAAAAAGTGTCACTATTGAGCTCCCATTGTCATACACAGGGCAAATAGCACTTGCGTCTGTTCCCAGCATGTACAATGTATTGGACTGAAGAGGAGCTACTGTTCTTGTCATTTTCCTACGCAGAGTTTAACTAGATATGGCCCGTGTGTGTAGGAAGCACAGTTCTTTTGTTCTGAGCAAGCTCACTGTTCTGGCCCTATAGAAAACACAGTAGAGTAGAAGAATGCTCTTTTCTCATGAGCAGAGTGTGTTTCTTGTAAGGCTAGTTAGTGTTTGTTCCCATTCCTACATGGACTGAATCCCATGCAGTTTCTGGTCCTAAGAGCAAGAGTTTTTTTCTGGTAAGAAGAATCAGTATTGCACTCCCATTGCCAAACAGTGCAAATAGCACTCGCGTCTCTTCCCAGCAAGTACAGTGTATTGGACTGAGGAGGAACTACTGTTCTTGTCAGTTTCCTAAGCAGAGTTGAACTAGCTATGGCCCGTGTGTGTAGGAAGCACAGTCCTTTTGTTCTGAGCAAGCTCACTGTTCAAACCCCATAGGAAACACAGTAGAGTAGAAGAGTGCTCTTTTCTCAAAAGCAGAGAGTGTTTCTTGTAAGGCGAGCTAGTGTTTGTTTCCCAGTCAGAAATGGAGTTGAATCCCATACATTTTCTGGTCCTACGAGCAAGAGTTGTTTTATGGTAAAAAAGTGTCACTATTGCGCTCCCATTGCAATATACTGTGGAAATAGCAATCGTGTCTGTTCCCAGCAAGTACAGTACATTATACTGAAGAAGAGCTACTGTTCTTGTCAGTTTCTTAAGCAGAGTTGAAATAGATATGGCCCGTGTGTGTAGGAAGCACAGATCATTTGTTCTGAGCAAGCTCACTGTTTGGACCCCATAGGAAAAACAATAGAGTAGAAGAGTGTTCTTTCTCAATCGCAGAGTGTGTTTTTTGTAAGGCAAGCTAGCATTTGTTTCCCAGTCCAAAATAGAGTTGAATCCCATGCAGTTTCTGATCCTACGAGCAAGAGTTGTTTTCTGGTAAGAAGAGTCACTATTGCGCTCCCATTGTCATACACAGGGCAAATAGCACTGGCGTCTGTTCCCAGCATGTGCAGTGTATTGGACTGAAGAGGAGCTACTTCTTGTCAGTTTCATAGCCAGAGTTGAACTAGATAGGGCCTGTGTGTGGAGGAAGCACAGTTCTTTTGAACTGAGCAAGCTCACTGTTCTGGCCCTATAGGAAACACAGTCAAGTAGAAGAGTGCTCTTTTCTCAAAAGCAGAGTGTGTTTCTTGTAAGGGGAGCTAGCGTTTGTTTTCCAGTCCTAAATGGAGATGAATCCCATGCAGTTTCTGGTCCTACGAGCAAGAGTTGTTTTTTGGTAAGAAGAGACACTATTGTGCTCCCATTGCCATACACATTGCAAATAGCACTGGCGTCTGTTCCCAGCAAGTACAGTGTATTGGACTGAGGAGGATCTCCTGTTCTTGTCAGTTTCCTAAGCAGAGTTGAACTAGCTATGGCCCGTGTGTGTAGGAAGCACAGTTCTTTTGTTCTGAGCAAGCTCACTGTTCGGACCACATAGGAAACACAATACAGTAGAAGAGTGCCCTTTTCTCAAAAGCAGAGTGTGTTTCTTGTAAGGCAAGCTAGCGTTTGTTTCCCAGTCATAAATGGAGTTGAATCACATGCAGTTTCGGGTCCTATGAGCAAGAGTTGTTTTCTGGTAAGAAGAGTCACTATTGCGCTCCCATTGCCATACACAGTGCAAACAGCACTCGCGTCTGTTTCCAGCAAGTACAGTGTATTGGACTGAAGAGGAGCTACTGTTCTTGTCAGTTTCCTAAGCCGAATTGATCTAGATATGGCCCGTATGTTTAGGAAGCACAGTTCTTTTGTTCTGAGCAAGCTCACTGTTCTGGCACAATAGGAAACACAGTAGAGTAGAAGAGTGCTCTTTTCTCAAAAGCAGAGTGTGTTTCTTGTAAGGCAAGCAAGCGTTTGTTTCCCAGGACTAAATGGAGGTGAAAAACCTGCAGTTTTTGGTCCTATGAGCAAGAGTTGTTTTCTGGTAAGAAGAGTCTCTATTGCGCTCCCATTGCCATACACAGTGCAAATAGCACTCGTGTCTGTTCCCAGCAAGTACAGTGTATTGGACTGAAGAGGAGCTACTCTTCTTATCAGTTTCCTAAGCAGAGTTGAACTAGATATGGCCCGTGTGTGTAGGAAGCACAGTTCTTTTGTTCTGAGCAAGCTCACTGTTCGGACCCCATAGGAAACACACTAGAGTAGAAGAGTTCTCTTTTCTCAAATGCAGAGTGTGTCTTGTAAGGCAAGCTAGCATTTGTTTTCCAGTCAAAAATAGAGTTGAATCCCATGCAATTTCTGGTCCTACGAGCAAGAGTTGTTTTCTGGTAAGAAGAGTCACTATTGTGCTCCCATTGTCATACACAGTGCAAATAGCACTGGCGTCTGTTCCCAGCATGTACAGTGTATTGGACCGAAGAGGATCTACTGTTCTTGACAGTTTCCTAAGCAGAATTGAACTAGATATGGCCCGTGTGTTTAGGAAGCACAGTTCTTTTTTTCTGAGCAAGCTCACTGTTCTGGCCCTATAGGAAACACAGTAGAGTAGAAGAGTGCTCTTTTCTCAAAAGCAGAGTGTGTTTCTTGTAAGTTGAGCGAGCGTTTGTTTCCCAGTCAGAAATGGAGTTGAATCCCATGCAGTTTCTGGTCCAAAGAGCAAGAGTTGTTTTATGGTAAGGAAAGACAATATTGCGCTCTCATTGCCATAAACAGTGCAAATAGCACTCGCGTCTGTTCCCAGCAAGTACAGTGTATTGGACTGAAGAGGAGCTACTGTTCTTGTCAGTTTCCTAGGCAACGTTGAACTAGATATGGCCCGTGTGTGTAGGAAACACAGTTCTTTTGTTCTGAGCAAGCTCACTGTTCGGACCCCATAGGAAACACAGTTGAGTAGAAGAGTACTCTTTTCTCTAAAGCAGAGTGTGTTTCTTGTAAGGCGAGCTAGCGTTTGTTTCCCAGTCATAAATGGAGTTGAATCCCATGCAGTTCCTGGTCCTGCAAGCAAGAGTTGTTTTCTGGTAAGAAGAGTCACTGTTGCGCTCCCATTGCCTTACACAGGGCAAATAGCACTGGCGTCTGTTCCCAGCATGTACAGTGTACTGGACTGAAGAGGAGCTACTGTTTTTGACAGTTTCCTAAGCAAAGTTTAACTAGATATGGACCATGTGTGTAGAAAGCACCGTTTTTTTTTTTCTGAGCAAGCTCATTGTTCGGACACCATAGGAAACACAGTAGTGTAGAAGAGTGCTCTTTTCTGAAAAGCAGAGTGTGTTTCTTGTAAGGCGAGCTAGTGTTTGTTTCCCAGTCCTAAATGGAGTAGAATCACATGCAGGTTCTGGTTATACGAAGAAGAGTTGTTTTCTGGTAAGAAGAGTCACTATTGCGCTCCCATTGTCATACAGAGGGCAAATAGCACTGGCATCTGTTCCCAGCATGTGCAGTGTATTGGACTGAAGAGGAGCTACTTCTTGTCAGTTTCATAGCCAGAGTTGAACTAGATAGGGCCTGTGTGTGGAGGAAGCACAGTTCTTTTGAACTGAGCAAGCTCACTGTTCTGGCCCTATAGGAAACACAGTCAAGTAGAAGAGTGCTCTTTTCTCAAAAGCAGAGTGTGTTTCTTGTAAGGCGAGCTAGCCTTTGTTTTCCAGTCCTAAATGGAGATGAATCCCATGCAGTTTCTGGTCCTACGAGCAAGAGTTGTTTTATGGTAAGAAGAGACACTATTGCGCTCCCATTGCCATACACATTGCAAATAGCACTGGCGTCTGTTCCCAGCAAGTACAGTGTATTGGACTGAGGAGGATCTCCTGTTCTTGTCAGTTTCCTAAGCAGAGTTGAACTAGCTATGGCCCGTGTGTGTAGGAAGCACAGTTCTTTTGTTCTGAGCAAGCTCACTGTTCGGACCACATAGGAAACACAATACAGTAGAAGAGTGCCCTTTTCTCAAAAGCAGAGTGTGTTTCTTGTAAGGCGAGCTAGCGTTTGTTTCTCAGTCCTAAATGGAGTTGAATCACAAGCAGTTTCTGGTCCTACGACCAAGAGTTGTTTTCTCGTCATAAGAGTCATTATTGCGCCTCTATTGTAATACACACGGCAAATAGCACTGGCGTCTGTTCCCAGCAAGTACAGTGTATTGGACTGAAGAGGAGCTACTGTTCTTGTCAGTTTCCTAAGCAGAGTTGAAGTAGATATGGCCCATGTTTGTAGGAAGCACAGTTCTTTTGTTCTGAGCAAGCTCACTATTTTGGCCCTATAGGAAACACAGTAGAGTAGAAGAGAGCTCTTACTCAAAAGCAGAGTGTGTTTCTTGTGAGGCGAGCTAGTGTTTGCTTCCCAGTCCTAAATAGAGTAGAATCACATGCAGTTTTTCGTCCTACGAGCAAGAGATGTTTTCTGGTAAGGAAAGTCACTATTGCGCTCCCATTGCCATACACAGTGCAAATAGCACTCACGTCTGTTCCCAGCAAGTACAGTGTATTGGACTAAAGAGGAGCTACTGTTCTTGTCAGTTTCCTAAGTTGAGTTGAACTAGATATGGCCCGTGTGTGTAGGAAGCACAGTTCTTTTGTTCTGAGCAAGCTCACTGTTCTGGCCCTATTGAAAACACAGTAGAGTAGAAGAATGCTCTTTTCTCATGAGCAGAGTGTGTTTCTTGTAAGGCTAGTTAGTGTTTGTTCCCATTCCTACATGGACTGAATCCCATGCAGTTTCTGGTCCTAAGAGCAAGTGTTGTTTTCTGGTAAGAAGAATCAGTATTGCACTCCCATTGCCAAACAGTGCAAATAGCACTCGCGTCTCTTCCCAGCAAGTACAGTGTATTGGACTGAGGAGGAACTCCTGTTCTTGTCAGTTTCCTAAGCAGAGTTGAACTAGCTATGGCCCGTGTGTGTAGGAAGCACAGTCCTTTTGTTCTGAGCAAGCTCACTGTTCAAACCCCATAGGAAACACAGTAGAGTAGAAGAGTGCTCTTTTCTCAAAAGCAGAGAGTGTTTCTTGTAAGGCGAGCTAGTGTTTGTTTCCCAGTCAGAAATGGAGTTGAATCCCATACATTTTCTGGTCCTACGAGCAAGAGTTGTTTTATGGTAAAAAAGTGTCACTATTGCGCTCCCATTGCCATATACTGTGGAAATAGCAATCGTGTCTGTTCCCAGCAAGTACAGTACATTATACTGAAGAGGAGCTACTGTTCTTGTCAGTTTCCTAAGCAGAGTTGAACTAGATATGGCCCGTGTGTGTAGGAAGCACAGATCATTTGTTCTGAGCAAGCTCACTGTTTGGACCCCATAGGAAAAACAATAGAGTAGAAGAGTGTTCTTTCTCAATCGCAGAGTGTGTTTTTTGTAAGGCGAGCTAGCATTTGTTTCCCAGTCCAAAATAGAGTTGAATCCCATGCAGTTTCTGATCCTACGAGCAAGAGTTGTTTTCTGGTAAGAAGAGTCACTATTGCGCTCCCATTGTCATACACAGGGCAAATAGCACTTGCGTCTGTTCCCAGCATGTGCAGTGTATTGGACTGAAGAGGAGCTACTTCTTGTCAGTTTCATAGCCAGAGTTGAACTAGATAGGGCCTGTGTGTGGAGGAAGCACAGTTCTTTTGAACTGAGCAAGCTCACTGTTCTGGCCCTATAGGAAACACAGTCAAGTAGAAGAGTGCTCTTTTCTCAAAAGCAGAGTGTGTTTCTTGTAAGGCGAGCTAGCGTTTGTTTTCCAGTCCTAAATGGAGATGAATCCCATGCAGTTTCTGGTCCTACGAGCAAGAGTTGTTTTTTGGTAAGAAGAGACACTATTGTGCTCCCATTGCCATACACATTGCAAATAGCACTGGCGTCTGTTCCCAGCAAGTACAGTGTATTGGACTGAGGAGGATCTCCTGTTCTTGTCAGTTTCCTAAGCAGAGTTGAACTAGCTATGGCCCGTGTGTGTAGGAAGCACAGTTCTTTTGTTCTGAGCAAGCTCACTGTTCGGACCACATAGGAAACACAATACAGTAGAAGAGTGCCCTTTTCTCAAAAGCAGAGTGTGTTTCTTGTAAGGCAAGCTAGCGTTTGTTTCCCAGTCCTAAATGGAGTTGAATCACATGCAGTTTTTGGTCCTATGAGCAAGAGTTGTTTTCTGGTAAGAAGAGTCTCTATTGCGCTCCCATTGCCATACACAGTGCAAACAGCACTCGCGTCTGTTTCCAGCAAGTACAGTGTATTGGACTGAAGAGGAGCTACTGTTCTTGTCAGTTTCCTAAGCAGAGTTGAACTAGATATGGCCCCTGTGTGTAGGAAGCACAGTTCTTTTGTTCTGAGCAAGCTCACTGTTCTGGCCCTATAGAAACACAGTAGAGTAGAAGAGTGCTCTTTTCTCAAAAGCAGAGTGTGTTTCTTGTAAGCGAGCTAGCGTTTGTTTCCCAGTTTTAAATGGAGTTGAGTCACATGCAGTTTCTGGTCCTTCGAGCAAGAGTTGTTTTCTGGTAAGAAGAGTCACTATTGCGCTCCTATTGCCATACACAGTGCAAATAGCACTTGCGTCTGTTCCCAGCAAGTACAGTGTATTGGACTGAAGAGGAGCTTCTGTTCTTGTCATTTTCCTAAGCAGAGTTGAACTAGATATGGGCCATGTGTGTAGGAAGCACAGATCTTTTGTTCTGAGCAAGCTCACTGTTCGGACCCCATATGAAACACAATAGAGTAGAAGAGTGCTCTTTTCTCAAAAGCAGAGTGTGTTTCTTGTAAGGCGAGCTAGCGTTTGTTGTCCAGTCCTTAATGGAGTTGAATCGCATGCAGTTTCTGGTCCTATGAGCAAGAGTTGTTTTCTTGTAAGAAGAGTCACTATTGCGTTCCCATTGTCATACACAGGGCAAATAGCTCTGGCATCTGCTCCCAGCATGTACATTCTATTGGACTAAAGAGGATCTACTGTTCTTTTCAGTTTCCTAAGCAGAATTGGACTAGATATGGCCCGTGTGTGTAGGAAGCACAGTTCTTTGGTTCTGAGCAAGCTCCCTCTTCTGCCCTATAGGAAACACAGTAGAGTAGAAGAGTGCTCTTTTCTGAAAAGCAGAGTGTGTTTCTTGTAAGGCAAGCTAGCGTTTGTTTCCCAGTCCTAAATGGAGTTGAGTCACATGCAGTTTCTGGTCCTATGAGCAAGAGTTGTTTTCTGGTAAGAAGAGTCACTATGGAGCTCCCATTGCCATACACAGTGCAAATAGCACTCAGGTCTGTTCCCAGCAAGTACAGTGTATTGGACTGAAGAGGAACTACTGTTCTTGTCACTTTCCTAAGCAGAGTTGAACTAGATATGTCCCGTGTGTGTAGGAAGCACAGTTCTTTTGTTCTGAGCAAGCTCACTGTTCTGACCCCATAAGAAACACAGTAGAGTAGAAGAGTGCTCTTTTCTCAAAAGCAGAGTGTGTTTCTTGTAAGGCGTGCCACTGTTTACTTCCCAGTCAGAAATGGAGTTGAATCCCATGCAGTTTCAGGTCCTACAAGCAAGAGTTGTTTTCTGGTAAGGAAAGTCACTATTGCGCTAGCATTGCATTACACAGTGCAAATAGCACTCGCGTGTTGTAGCTTGAGTTTTCCTGCCTGGCCCACAGTCAGGATATATCTCTTTCACTTGCCAGTCCCACAGCCTCTCAGACCGAACCAAGTAAACACAGAGACTTATGTTGCTTTCAAACTGTATGGCCATGGCAGGCTTCTTGCTAACTGTTCTTATAGCTTAAATTAATTCATTTTCATAAATCTATCCCTTGCCACATGGCTCGTGGCTTACCAGGATCTTCACATGCAGCTTGTCATGGTGGTGGCTGGCAGTGTCTCTCTGACTCAGCCTTCCACTTCCCAGCTTCATTCTCCTCCTTGCCCCGCCTATACTTCCTGCCTAGCCAACGGCCAATCTGTGTTTTATTGATTAATTAGCAACACATTTGCCATACATCCCACAGCACTTCCCCCTTTTTTTTTCAAAAAGTAAGGTTTTAACCTTAACAAAGTAAAATTACATATAATTTGGGAATTTGGGCGTAGCTTCTCTTACTCCTTCCTGCTGGAAGGGGGCGCTGTATCTTATGTGGAAACAAAGAAAATTTTAGAATTATGGAATAGTCCATGAGGCTGTATCGTCTGAGCCAGATGCCTTGAAACCATTCTGGATGTTGGATCATTTGGGCCATGCTGTCATTGGACACCTTCAGGGGGTCTTGGCTGGTCAAACCTGATGTATCTTAATCTGGAACAATTCCATAGCCTTTGGCTTTCTGTGGGAACAAAAGCAGAGACTCCTTTCCAAAGCAACATATCCTTATATCCAAATTTTGAAGTCAAGGTACCTTTAAAATATACATTTTGGCATAACTCAACAGCTTTTACAATCAAATGTTTTTCTGCAGTTAATAATCCCAAAGACTACACAATCCAGATTCTCTGTGTAATAGTCATCTTCACATGGCTTATTTTTTATATTAATTTTACTGTCTCTTTAAAGACTTTATTTTTTAAAACTATGTATTTTTTCTATAACTGTATATATCACCTTTTTTGTCTTTTTCAAGCCTACGTATCTTTTACACACATTGTAAACTATTACATCTGAATCTGTCTTATTGTGAATCTATTGCTTTAACCTGCAGCAGCTGTGGCTGCTGGCTCCGCCCACAGCTTCTCAACATGGCTACGTTTACCACCAGCTCTGGGAGCTATCATTGGTCTATGCTTTTATCCAAGCAGCATGTAGTCCAGAAACTTCTTTTTTTGTTTTATACTAGCAATGTCTAAATCCACCATGCAGATTAATGTGCCACTTGCAGAGGCCTGATTCCCACCACACTGCAGGTTGAGCACGCACGCCGGGAACCCACCAGTAGCTGAAACCAGCAGCTGCCGCTCATTTGAGGGAGACAATTAGGAAGCTGTTTTTAGCTCTGTTTTAGAATATTTTTTCTCAGTTTTTAGGTGGAAACTTTTGCCACCACGTTTGACACCATTTGTAGCTTGAGTTTTCCTGCCTGGCCCACAGTCAGGATATATCTCTTTCACCTGCCATTCCCACAGCCTCTCAGACCCCACCAAGTAAACACAGAGACTTATGTTGCTTTCAAACTGTATGGCCATGGCAGGCTTCTTGCTAACTCTTCTTATAGTTTAAATTAATTCATTTTTATAAATCAATCCCTTGCCACATGGCTCGTGGCTTACCAGGATATTGACATGCAGCTTGTCATGGTGGCGGCTGGCAGTGTCTCTCTGACTCAGCCTTCCACTTCCCAGCTTCATTCTCCTCCTTGCCCCGCCTATACTTCCTGCCTAGCCAATGGCCAATAAGCGTTTTATTGATTAATTAGCAACACATTTGCCATACATCCCACAGCAGCGTGTGTTCCCAGCAAGTACAGTGTATTGGACTGAAGAGGAGCTACTCTTCTTGTCAGTATCCTAAGCAGAGTTGAACTAGATATGGCCCGTGTGTGTAGGAAGCACAGTTCTTTTGTTCTGAGCAAGCTCACTGTTCGGACACCATAGGAAACACAATAGAGTAGAAGAGTGCTCTTTTCACAAAAGCAGAGTGTGTTTCTTATAAGGCGACCTAGCGTTTGTTGCCCAGTACTAAATGGAGTTGAATCACATGCAGTTTCTGGTCCTACGAGCAAGAGTAGTTTTCTGGTAAGAAGAGTCACTATTGCGCTCCCATTGTCATACACAGGGCAAATAGCACTGGCATCTGATCCCATCATGTACAGTGTATTGGACTGAAGAGGATCTACTGGTCTTTTCAGTTTCCTAAGCAGAATTGGACTAGATATGGCCCGCGTGTGTAGGAAGCACAGTTCTTTTGTTCTGAGCAAGCTCACTGTTCTGCCCTATAGGAAACACAGTAGAGTAGAAGAGTGCTCTTTCATCAAAACCAGAGTGTGTTTCTTGTAAGGCGAGCTAGCGTTTGTTTCCCAGTCCTAAATGGAGTTGAGTCTCATGCAGATTCTGGTCCTGGGAGCAAGAGTTGTTTTCTGGTAAGAAGAGTCACTATTTCGCTCCCATTGCCATACACAGTGCAAATAGCACTCGTGTCTGTACCCAGCAAGTACAGTGTATTGGACTGAAGAGGATCTACTGTCTTGTCAGTCTCCTAAGCAGAGTTGAACTCGATATGTCCCGTGTGTGTAGGAAGCACAGTTCTTTTGTTCTGAGCAAGCTCACTGTTCGGACACCATAGGAAACACAGTAGAGTAGAAGAGTCCTCTTTACTCCAAAGCAGAGTGTGTTTCTTGTAAAGCGAGGTAGCGTTTGTTTCCCAGTCCTAAATGGAGTTGAATCACATGCAGTTTCTGGTCCTACAACCAAGAGTTGTTTTCTGGTATGAAGAGTCACTATTGCGCTCCCATTGTCATACACAGGGAAAATAGCACTGGCGTCTGTTCCCAGCATGTACAGTGTATTGGACTGAAGAGGATCTACTGTCCATGTCAGTTTTCAAAGCAGAATTGAACTAGATATGGCCGTGTGTGTAGGAAGCACAGTTCTTTTGTTCTGAGCAAGCTCTCTGTTCTGGCCCATATAGTAAACACAGTAGAGTAGAAGAGTGCTCTTTCCTCAAAAGCAGAGTGTGTTTCTTATAAGGCAAGCTAGCTTTTGTTTCCCAGTCCTAAATGGAGTTGAATCACATGCAGTTTTTGGTCCTACGAGCAAGAGTTGTTTTCTGGTAAGGAAAGTCACTATTACGCTCCCATTGCCATACACAGTGCAAACAGAACTTGCGTCTGTTTCCAGCAAGTACAGTGTATTGGACAGAAGAGGAGCTACTGTTCTTGTCAGTTTCCTAAGCAGAGTTGAACTAGATATGGCCCGTGTGTGTAGGAAGCACATTACATTTGTTCTGAGCAAGCTCACTGCTCAGACCCCATGGGAAACACAGTAGAGTAGAAGACTGCTCATTTCTCAAAAGCAGAGTGTGTTTCTTGTAAGGCGAGCTAACCTTTTTTTCCCATTCCAAAATGGAGTTGATTCACATGCAGTTTCTGGTCCTAGAGCAAGAGTTGTTTTCTGGTAAGAAGAGTCATTATTGCGCTCCCATTGTCATACACAGTGCAAATAGTACTGGCATCTCTTCCCAGCATGTACAGTGTATTGGACTGAAGAGGAGCTACTGTTCTTGTCAGTTTCCTAAGCAGAGTTGAACTAGATATGGCCCCTGTGTGTAGGAAGCACAGTTCTTTTGTTCTGAGCAAGCTCACTGTTCTGGCCTTATAGAAAACACAGTAGAGTAGAAGAGTGCTCTTTTCTCAAAAGCAGAGTGTGTTTCATGTAAGGCGAGCTAGCGTTTGTTTCCCAGTCCTAAATGGAGTTGAGTCACATGCAGTTTCTGGTCCTATGAGCAAGAGTTGTTTTCTGGTAAGAAGAGTCACTATGGAGCTCCCATTCCCATACACAGTGCAAATAGCACTCACGTCTGTTCCCAGCAAGTACAGTGTATTGGACTGAAGAGGATCTACTGTTCTTGTCAGTTTCCTAAGAAGAGTTGAACTAGATATGTCCCGTGTGTGTAGGAAGCACAGTTCTTTTGTTCTGAGGAAGCTCACTGTTCGGACCCCATAGGAAACACAGTAGAGTAGAAGAGTGCTCTTTTCTCAAAAGCAGAGTGTGTTTCTTGTAAGGCGAGCCAGTGTTTGTTTCCCAGTCAGAAATGGAGTTGAATCCCATGCAGTTTCTGGTACTACAAGCAAGAGTTGTTTTCTGGTAAGGAAAGTCACTATTGCGCTCCCATTGCATTACAAAGTGCAAATAGCACTAGCGTGTGTTCACAGCAAGTACAGTGTATTGGACTGAAGAGGAGCTACTGTTCTTGTCAGTATCCTAAGCAGAGTTGAACTAGATATGGCCCGTGTCTGTAGGAAGCACAGTTCTTTTCTTCTGAGCAAGCTAACTGTTCGGACCCCAAGAAAACACAGTAGAGTAGAGGAGTGCTCTTTTCTCAAAAGCAGAGTGTGTTTCTTGTACGGCGAACTAGTGTTTGTTTCCAAGACAGAAATTGAGTTGAATCCCATGCAGTTTCTGGTCCTACGAGCAAGAAATGTTTTCTGGTAAGAAGAGTCACTATTTCGCTCCCATTGCCATACACAGTGCAAATAGCACTCGCGTCTGTTCCCAGCAAGTACAGTGTACTGGACTGAACAGGAGCTACTGTTCTTGTCAGTATCCTAAGCAGAGTTGAACTAGATATGGCCCGTGTGTAGGAAGCACAGTTCCTTTGTTCTGAGCAAGCTCACTTTTCAGAAACCATAGGAAACACAATCGAGTAGAAGAGTGCTCTTTTCTCAAAAACAGAGTGTGTTTCTTGTAAGGCAAGCTAGCATTTGTTGCCCAGTCCTAAATGGAGTTGAATCACATGCAGTTTCTGGTCCTATGAGCAAGACGAGTTTTCTGGTAAGAAGAGTCACTATTGCGCTCCCATTGTCATACACAGGGCAAATAGCACTGGCATCTGCTCCCAGCATGTACAGTGCATTGGACTGAAGAGGATCTACTGTTCTTTTCAGATTCCTAAGCAGAATTGGACTAGATATGGCCCGTGTGTGTAGGAAGCACAGTTCTTTTGTTCTGAGCAAGCTCACTGTTCTGCCCTACAGGAAACACATTAGAGTAGAAGAGTGCTCTTTTCTCAAAAGCAGAGTGTTTTTTTTGTAAGGCGAGCTAGCGTTTGTTTCCCAGTCCTAAATGGAGTTGAATCACATGCAGTTTCTTGTCCACGAGCAAGAGTTGTTTTCTGGTAAGAAGAGTCACTATTGTGCTACCATTGCCATACACAGGGCAAATAGCACTCGCGTCTGTTCCCAGCAAGTACAGTGTATTGGACTGAAGAGGAGCTACTGTTCTTGTCAGTTTCCTAAGCAGAGTTGAACTAGATATGGCTGTGTGTGTAGGAAGCATAGTTCTTTTGTTCTGAGCAACCTTTCTCTTCTAGCCCTATGTGAAACACAGTAGAGTAGAAGAGTGCTCTTTTCTCAAAAGCAGAGTGTGTTTCTTGTAAGGCGAGCTAGTGTATGTTTCCCAGTCCGAAATGGAGTTGAATCACATGCAGTTTCTGGTCCTACGAGCAAGAGTTGTTTTCTGGTAAGAAGAGTCACTATTGCGCTCCCATTTTCAAACACAGGGCAAATAGCACTGGTGTCACCTCCCAGCATGTACAGTGTATTGGACTGAAGAGGATGTACTGTTCTTTTCAGTTTCCTAAACAGAGTTGAACTAGATATGGCCCGTGTGTGTAGGAAGCACAGTTCTTTTCTTCTGAGCAAGCTCACTGTTCGGACCCCATAGGAAACACAGTAGAGTAGATGAGTGCTCTTTTCTCAAAAGAAGAGTGTGTTTCTTGCAAGGCGAGCTAGTGTTTGTTTCCCAGTCGTAAATGGAGTTGAATCATATGCAGTTTCTAGTCCTATGAGCAAGAGTTGTTTTCTGGTAAGAAGAGTCACTATTGCGCTCCCATTGTCATACACAGGGCAAATAGCACTGGCGTCTCCTCCCAGCATGTACAGTGTATTGGACTGAAGAGGATCTACTGTTCTTTTCAGTTTCCTAAGCAGAATTGAACTAGCTATGGCCCGTGTGTGTAGGAAGCACAGTTCTTTTGTTCTTTGCAAGCTCACTGTTCTGGCCCTATAGGAAACACAGTAGAGTAGAAGAGTGCTCTTTTCTCAAAAGCAGAGTGTGTTTCTTGTAAGGCGAGCTAGGGATTTTTTCCAAGTCAGAAATGGAGTTGAATCCCATGCAGTTTCTGGTCCTACGAGCAAGAGTTGTTTTCTGGTAAGAAGAGTCAATATTGAGCTCCCATTGCCATACACAGTGCAAATAGCACTCGCGTGTGTTCCCAGCAAGTACAGTGTATTGGACTGAACAGGAGCTACTGTTCTTGTCAGTATCCTAAGCAGAGTTGAACTAGATATGTCCCGTGTGTGTAGGAAGCACACTTCCTTTGTTCTGAGCAAGCTCACTTTTCAGAAACCATAGGAAACACAATCGAGTAGAAGAGTGCTCTTTGCTCAAAAGCAGAGTGTGTTTCTTGTAAGGCAAGCTAGCGTTTGTTGCACAGTCCTAAATGGAGTTGAATCACATGCAGTTTCTGGTCCTATGAGCAAGAGGAGTTTTCTGGTAAGAAGAGTCACTATTGCGCTCCCATTGTAATACACAGGGCAAATAGCACTGGCATCTGCTCCCAGCATGTATAGTGCATTGGACTGAAGAGGATCTACTGTTCTTTCCAGTTTCCCAAGCAGAATTGGACTAAATATGGCCCGTGTGTGTAGGAAGCACAGTTCTTTTGTTCTGAGCAAGCTCACTGTTCTGCCCTACAGGAAACACATTAGTGTAGAAGAGTGCTCTTTTCTCAAAAGCAGAGTGTGTTTCTTGTAAGATGAGCTAGCGTTTGTTTCCCAGTCCTAAATGGAGTTGAGTCACATGCAGTTTCTGGTCCTTCGAGCAAGAGTTGTTTTCTGGTAAGAAGAGTCACTATTGAGCTCCCATTGCCATACACAGTGCAAATAGCACTCGCATCTGTTCCCAGCAAGTACAGTGTATTAGACTGAAGACGAGGTACTGTTCTTGTCATTTTCCTAAGCAGAGTTGAACTAGATATGGCCCATGTGTGTAGGAAGCACAGTTCTTTTGTTCTGAGACACCTCACTGTTCGCACCCCATAGGAAACACAGTAGGGTAGAAGAGTGCTCTTTTCTCAAAAGCAGAGTGTGTTTCTTCTAAGGCGAGCTAGTGTTTGTTTCCCAGTCCTAAATGGAGTTGAGTCACATGCAGTTTCTGGTCCTATGAGCAAGAGTTGTTTTCTAATAAGAAGAGTCACTGTTACGCTCCCAATGTCAACAAAAAGGCAAATAGCCCTGGCGTCTGTTCTCAGCATGTACAGTGTATTGGACTGAGGAGGATCTACTGTTCTTGTCAGTTTCCTAAGCAGAATTGAACTAGATATGGCCCTGTGTGTAGGAAGCACAGTTCTTTTGTTCTGAGCAAGCTAACTGTTTGGACCCCATAGGAAACACAGTAGAGTAGTAGAGTGCTCTTTTCTCAAAAGCAGAGTGTGTTTCTTGTAAGGCGAGCTAGTGTTTGTTTCCAAGTCAGAAATTTAGTTGAATCCCATGCAGTTAATGGTCCTATGAGCAAGAGTTGTTTTCTGGTAAGAAGAGTCACTATTGCGCTCCCATTGCCATACACAGTGCAAATAGCACTCGCGTCTGTTCCCGGGAACTACAGTGTATTGGACTGAAGAGGAGCTACTGTTCTTGTCAGTTTCCTAAGCAGAGTTGAACTAGATATGGCCCGTGTGTGTAGGAAGCACAGTTCTTTTGTTCTGAGCAAGCTCACTGTTCGGACACCATAGGAAACACAGAAGAGTAGAGAGTGCTCTTTTCTCAAAAGCAGAGTGTGTTTCTTCTAAGGCGAGATAGCGTTTGTTTCCCAGTCCTAAATGGAGTTGAATCCCATGCAGTTTCTGGTCCTACGAGCAAGAGTTGTTTTCTGGTAAGAAGAGTCACTATTGAGCTCCCATTGCCATACACAGTGCAAATAGCACTCGCGTCTGTTCCCAGCAAGTACAGTGTATTGGACTGAAGAGGAGCTACTGTTCTTGTCATTTTCCTACGCAGAGTTGAACTAGATATGGCCCGTGTGTGTACTAAGCACAGTTCTTTTCTTCTGAGCAAGCTAACTGTTCGGACCCCATAGGAAACACAGTTGAGTAGAAGAGTGCTCTTTTCTCAAAAGCAGAGTGTGTTTCTTGTAAGGCAAGCTAGCGTTTGTTTCCCAGTCCTAAATGGAGTTGAATCACATGCAGTTTCTGGTCCTACGAGCAAGAGTTGTTTTCTGGTAAGAAGAGTCACTATTGCGCTCCCATTGCCATAGACAGTGCAAATAGCACTCGCGTCTGTTCCCAGCAAGTACAGTGTATTGGACTGAAGAGGTGCTACTGTTCTTGTCAGTTTCCTAAGCAGAGTTGAACTAGATATGGCCGTGTGTGTAGAAAGCACAGTTCTTTTGTTTTGTGCAAGCTCTCTCTTCTGGCCCTATAGGAAACACAGCAGAGTAGAAGAGTGCTCTTTTCTCAAAAGCAGAGTGTGTTTCTTGTAAGGCGAGCTAGGGATTTTTTCCAAGTCAGAAATGGAGTTGAATCCCATGCAGTTTCTGGTCCTACGAGCAAGAGTTGTTTTCTGGTAAGAAGAGTCACTATTGCACTCCCATTGCCATACACAGTGCAAATAGCATTCGCGTGTGTTCCCAGCAAGAACAGTGTATTGGACTGAACAGGAGCTACTGTTCTTGTCAGTATCCTAAGCACAGTTGAACTAGATATGTCCCGTGTGTGTAGGAAGCACAGTTCCTTTGTTCTGAGCAAGCTCACTTTTCGGAAACCATAGGAAACACAATCGAGTAGAAGAGTGCTCTTTTCTCAAAAGCAGAGTGTGTTTCTTGTAAGGCAAGCTAGCGTTTGTTGCCCAGTCCTAAATGGAGTTGAGTCACATGCAGTTTCTGGTCCTATGAGCAAGAGTTGTTTTCTAATAAGAAGAGTCACTGTTACGCTCCCATTGTCAACACAGGGCAAATAGCCCTGGCGTCT
Organism: Peromyscus eremicus; assembly: GCF_949786415.1. Classification (NCBI taxonomy): domain Eukaryota; kingdom Metazoa; phylum Chordata; class Mammalia; order Rodentia; family Cricetidae; genus Peromyscus; species Peromyscus eremicus. The sequence continues at coordinate 109,453 of NW_026734832.1, forward strand.
GTTCTCAGCATGTACAGTGTATTGGACTGAAGAGGATCGACTGTTCTTGTCAGTTTCCTAAGCAGAATTGAACTAGATATGGCCGTGTGTGTAGGAAGCACAGTTCTTTTGTTCTGAGCAAGCTAACTGTTCGGACCCCATAGGAAACACAGTAGAGTAGAAGAGTGCTCTTTTCTCAAAAGCAGAGTGTGTTTCTTGTAAGGCGAGCTAGTGTTTGTTTCCAAGTCAGAAATTGAGTTGAATCCCATGCAGTTTCTGGTCCTATGAGCAAGAGTTGTTTTCTGATAAGAAGAGTCACTATTGCGCTCCCATTGCCATACACAGTGCAAATAGCACTCGCGTCTGTTCCCGGGAAGTACAGTGTATTGGACTGAAGAGGAGCTACTGTTCTTGTCAGTTTCCTAAGCAGAGTTGAACTAGATATGGCCCGTGTGTGTAGGAAGCACAGTTCTTTTGTTCTGAGCAAGCTCACTGTTCGGACACCATAGAAACACAGAAGAGTAGAGAGTGCTCTTTCCTCAAAAGCAGAGTGTGTTTCTTCTAAGGCGAGCTAGTGTTTGTTTCCCAGTCCTAAATGGAGTTGAGGCACATGCAGTTTCTGGTCCTATGAGCAAGAGTTGTTTTCTAATAAGAAGAGTCACTGTTACGCTCCCATTGTCAACACAGGGCAAATAGCCCTGGCGTCTGTTCTCAGCATGTACAGTGTATTGGACTGAAGAGGATCTACTGTTCTTGTCAGGTTCCTAAGCAGAATTGAACTATATATGGCCTGTGTGTGTAGGAAGCACAGTTCTTTTGTTCTGAGCAAGCTAACTGTTCGGACCCCATAGGAAACACAGTAGAGTAGAAGAGTGCTCTTTTCTCAAAAGCAGAGTGTGTTTCTTGTAAGGCGAGCTAGTCTTTGTTTCCAAGTCAGAAATTGAGTGGAATCCCATGCAGTTTCTGGTCCTATGAGCAAGAGTTGTTTTCTGGTAAGAAGAGTCACTATTGCGCTCCCATTGCCATACACAGTACAAATAGCACTCGCGTCTGTTCCCGGGAACTAAAGTGTATTGGACTGAAGAGGAGCTACTGTTCTTGTCAGTTTCCTAAGCAGAGTTGAACTAGATATGGCCCGTGTGTGTAGGAAGCACAGTTCTTTTGTTCTGAGCAAGCTCACTGTTCGGACACCATAGGAAACACAGAAGAGTAGAGAGTGCTCTTTTCTCAAAAGCAGAGTGTGTTTCTTCTAAGGCGAGATAGCGTTTGTTTCCCAGTCCTAAATGGAGTTGAATCCCATGCAGTTTCTGGTCCTACGAGCAAGAGTTGTTTTCTGGTAAGAAGAGTCACTATTGAGCTCCCATTGCCATACACAGTGCAAATAGCACTCGCGTCTGTTCCCAGCAAGTACAGTGTATTGGACTGAAGAGGAGCTACTGTTCTTGTCATTTTCCTAAGCAGAGTTGAACTAGATATGGCCTGTGTGTTAGGAAGCACAGTTCTTTTCTTCTGAGCAAGCTAACTGTTCGGACCCCATAGGAAACACAGTAGAGTAGAAGAGTGCTCTTTTCTCAAAAGCAGAGTGTGTTTCTTGTAAGGCGAGCTAGCGTTTGTTTCCCAGTCCTAAATGGAGTTGAATCACATGCAGTTTCTGGTCCTACGAGCAAGAGTTGTTTTCTGGTAAGAAGAGTCACTATTGCGCTCCCATTGCCATAGACAGTGCAAATAGCACTCGCGTCTGTTCCCAGCAAGTACAGTGTATTGGAATGAAGAGGTGCTACTGTTCTTGTCAGTTTCCTAAGCAGAGTTGAACTAGATATGGCTGTGTGTGTAGAAAGCACAGTTCTTTTGTTCTGTGCAAGCTCTCTCTTCTGGCCCTATAGGAAACACAGCAGAGTAGAAGAGTGCTCTTTTCTCAAAAGCAGAGTGTGTTTCTTGTAAGGCGAGCTAGGGATTTTTTCCAAGTCAGAAATGGAGTTGAATCCCATGCAGTTTCTGGTCCTACGAGCAAGAGTTGTTTTCTGGTAAGAAGAGTCACTATTGTGCTCCCATTGCCATACACAGTGCAAATAGCACTCACGTGTGTTCCCAGCAAGAACAGTGTATTGGACTGAACAGGAGCTACTGTTCTTGTCAGTATCCTAAGCAGAGTTGAACTAGATATGTCCCGTGTGTGTAGGAAGCACACTTCCTTTGTTCTGAGCAAGCTCACTTTTCGGAAAAAATAGGAAACACAATCGAGTAGAAGAGTGCTCTTTTCTCAAAAGCAGAGTGTGTTTCTTGTAAGGCAAGCTAGCGTTTGTTGCCCAGTCCTAAATGGAGTTGAATCTCATGCAGTTTCTGGTCCTATGAGCAAGAGGAGTTTTCTGGTAAGAAGAGTCACTATTGCGCTCCCATTGTCATACACAGGGCAAATAGCACTGGCATCTGCTCCCAGCATGTACAGTGCATTGGACTGAAGAGGATCTACTGTTCTTTTCAGTTTCCCAAGCAGAATTGGTCTAGATATGGCCCGTGTGTGTAGGAAGCACAGTTCTTTTGTTCTGAGCAAGCTCACTGTTCTGCCCTACAGGAAACACATTAGTGTAGAAGAGTGTTCTTTTCTCAAAAGCAGAGTGTGTTTCTTGTAAGACGAGCTAGTGTTCATTTCCAAGTCAGAAATTGAGTTGAATCCCATGCAGTTTCTGGTCCTACGAGCAAGAGTTGTTTTCTGGTAAGAAGAGTCACTATTGCGAATCTATTTCCATACACAGTGCAAATAGCACTCGCGTCTGTTCCCAGCATGTACAGTGTATTGGACTGAAGAGGAGCTACTGTTCTTGTCAGTTTCCTAAGCAGAGTTGAACTAGATATGGCCCTGTGTAGGAAGCACAGTTCTTTTGTTCTGTGCAAGCTGTCTCTTCTGGCCCTATAGGAAACACAGTAGAGTAGAAGAGTGCTCTTTTCTCAAAAGCAGAGTGTGTTTCTTGTAAGGCGAGCTAGCGTTTGTTTCCCAGTCCTAAATGGAGTTGAGTCACATGCAGTTTCTTGTCCTACGAGCAAGAGTTGTTTTCTGGTAAGAAGAGTCACTATTGAGCTCCCATTGCCATACACAGTGCAAATAGCACTCGCGTCTGTTCGCAGCAAGTACAGTGTATTGGACTGAAGAGGATCTACTTTTCTTGTCAGTTTTTTAAGCAGAGTTGAACTAGATATGGCCCGTGTGTGTAGGAAGCACAGTTCTTTTCTTCTGAGCAAGCTAACTGTTCGGACCCCATAGGAAACACAGTAGAGTAGAAGAGGGCTCTTTTCGCAAAAGCAGACTGTGTTTCTTGTAAGGCGAGCTAGTATTTGTTTCCAAGTCAGAAATTGAGTTGAATCCCATGCAGTTTCTGGTCCGACAACCAAGAGTTGTTTTTTGGTATGAAGAGTCACTATTGCGCTCCCATTGTCATACACAGGGAAAATAGCACTTGCATCTGTTCCCAGCATGAACAGTGTATTGGACTGAAGAGGATCTACTGTTCTTGTCAGTTTACTAAGCAGAATTGAACTAGATATGGCCGTGTGTGTAGGAAGCACAGTTCTTTTGTTCTGAGCAAGCTCACTGTTCGGACACCATAGGAAACACAGTAGAGTAGAAGAGTGCTCTTTTCTCAAAAGCAGAGTGTGTTTCTTCTAAGGCGAGCTAGCGTTTGTTTCCCAGTCTTAAATGGAGTTGAAACACATGCAGCTTTTGGTCCTATGAGCAAGATTTGTTTTCTGGTAAGGAAAGTCACTATTGCGCTCCCATTTACATACACAGTGCAAACAGCACTGGCGTCTGTTTCCAGCAAGTACAGTGTATTGGACTGAAGAGGAGCTACTGTTCTTGTCAGTTTCCTAAGCAGAGTTGAACTAGATATGTCCCGTGTGTGTAGGAAGCACAGTTCTTTTGTTCTGAGCAAAGTCACTGTTCGGACCCCATAAGAAACACAGTAGAGTAGAAGAGTGCTATTTTCTAAAAAGCAGATTGTGTTTATTGTAATGCGAGCCAGTGTTTGTTTTCCAGTCAGAAATGGAGTTGAATCCCATGCAGTTTCTGGTCCTACAAGCAAGAGTTGTTTTCTGCTAAGAAGAGTCACTATTGCGATCCCACTGCCATACACAGTGCAAATAGTGCTCGATCTGTTCCCAGCAAGTACAGTGTATTGGACTGAAGAGGAGCTACTGTTCTTGTCAGTTTCCTAAGCAGAGTTGAACTAGATATGGCCGTGTGTGTAAAAGCACAGTTCTTTTGTTCTGAGCAAGCTCACTGTTCTGGCCCTATAGGAAACACAGTAGAGTAGAAGAGTGCTCTTTTCTCAAAAGCAGAGTGTGTTTCTCGTAAGGCAAGCTAGCATTTGTTTCACAGTCCTAAATGGAGTTGAATCACATGCAATTTGTGGTCCTTCGACCAAGAGTTGTTTTCTGGTATGAAGAGTCACTATTGCGCTCCCATTGTCATACACAGGGCAAATAGCACTTGCGTCTGTTCCCAGCATGAACAGTGTATGGGACTGAAGAGGATCTACTGTTCTTGTCAGTTTCCTAAGCAGAATTGAACTAGATGTGGCCATGTGTGTAGGAAGCACAGTTCTTTTGTTCTGAGTATCTGTCTCTTCTGGCCCTATAGGAAACACAGTAGAATAGAAGACTGCTCTTTTCTCAAAAGCAGAGTGTGTTTCTTGTAAGTCGAGCTAGCATTTGTTTCCCAGTCCTAAATGGAGTTGAATCACATGCAGTATCTGATCCTACGAGCAAGAGTTGTTTCCTGGTAAGAAGAGTCACTATTGCGATCCCATTGTCATACACAGGGCAAATAGCACTGGAATCTGTTCATAGCATTTACAGTTTATTGGACTGAAGAGGATCTACTGTTCTTGTCACTTTCCTAAGCAGAGTTGAACTAGATATGGCCCCTGTCTGTAGGAAGCACAGTTCTTTTGTTCTGAGCAAGCTCAATGTTCTAGCCCTATAGGAAACACAGTAGAGTAGAAGAGTGCTCTTTTCTCAAAAGCAGACTGTGTTTCTTGTAAGGAGAGGTAGCGTTTGTTTCCCAGTCCTAAATGCAGTTGAATCACAGGCAGTTTGTGGCCCTACGAGCAAGAGTTGTTTTCTGGTAAGAAGAGTCACTATTGTGCTCCCATTGCCATACACAGTGCAAATAGCACTCGCGTCTGTTCTTAGCAAGTACAGTGCATTGGACTGAAGAGGAGCTACAGTTCTTGTCAGTTTCCTAAGCAGAGTTGAACTAGATATGGCCCGTGTGTGTAGGAAGCACAGTTCTTTTGTTCTGAGCAAGCTCTCTCTTCTGGCACTATAGGAAACACAGTAGAGTAGAAGAGTGCTCTTTCCTCAAAAGCAGAGTGTGTTTCTTGTAAGGCGTGCTAGCATTTGTTTCCCAGTCCTAAATGGAGTTGAATCACATGCAGTTTGTAGTCCTACAAGCAAGAGTTGTTTTCTGGTAAGAAGAGTCACTATTGCGCTCCCATTGCCATACACAGTGCAAATAGTGCTCCATCTGTTCCCAGCAAGTACAGTGTATTGGAATGAAGAGGAGCTACTGTTCTTGTCAGTTTCCTAAGCAGAGTTGAAATAGATATGTCCCGTGTGAGTAGGAAGCACAGTTCTTTTCTTCTGAGCAAGCTAACTGTTCAGACCCCATAGGAAACACAGTAGAGTAGAAGAGTGCTCTTTCATCAAAAGCAGGGTGTGTTTCTTGTAAGGCGAGCTACTGTTTATTTCCAAAAGAAAATGGAGTTGAATCCCATGCAGTTTCTGGTCCTACGAGCAAGAGTTGTTTTCTGGTAAGAAGAGTCACTATTGCGCTCCCATTGCCATACATAGTGCAAATAGCACTCGGGTGTGTTCCCAGCAAGTACAGTGTATTGGACTGAAGAGGAGCTACTGTTCTTGTCAGCTTCCTAAGCAGAGTTGAACTAGATATGGCTGTGTGTGTAGGAAGCACAGTTCTTTTGTTCTGAGCAAGCTCTCTATTCTGGCCCTATAGAAAACACAGTAGAGTAGAGAGTGCTCTTTTCTCAAAAGCAGAGTGTGTTTCTTGTAAGGCGAGCTATCGTTTGTTTCCCAGTCCTAAATGGAGTTGAATCACATGCAGTTTCTGATCCTACGAGCAAGAGTTGTTTCCTGGTAAGAAGAGTCACTATTGCGGTCCCATTGGCATACACAGGGCAAATAGCAATGGCATCTCTTCCCAGCATGTACAGTGTATAGGACTGAAGAGGAGCCACTGTTCTTGTAACTTTCCTAAGCAGAGTTGAACTAGATATGGCCCCTGTGTGTAGGAAGCACAGTTCTTTTGTTCTGAGCAAGCTCAATGTTCTGGCCCTATAGGAAACCCAGTAGAGTAGAAGAGTGCTCTTTTCTCAAAAGCAGAGTGTGTTTCTTGTAAGGCGAGCCAGCATTTGTTTCCCAGTCTTAAGTGGAGTTGATTCACATGCAGTTTTTGGTCCTAGGAGCAAGAGTTGTTTTCTGGTAAGGAAAGTCACTATTGCGCTCCCATTTCCATACACAGTGCAAACAGCACTCGCGTCTGTTTCCAGCAAATACAGTGTATTGGACTGAAGAGGAGCTACTGTTTTTGTCAGTTTCCTAAGCAGAGTTGAACTAGATATGGCCCGTGTGTGTAGGAAGCACAGTTCTTTTGTTCTGAGCAAGCTCACTGTTCGGACTCCATAGGAAACACAGTAGAGTAGAAGAGTGCTATTTTCTCAAAATCAGAGTGTGTTTAATGTAAGGCGAGCTAGTGTTTGTTTCCAAGTCAGAAATTGAGTTGAATCCCATGCAGTTTCTGGTCCTACAAGCAAGAGTTGTTTTCTGGTAAGAAGAGTCACTATTGTGCTCCCATTGCCGTACACATTGCAAATAGCACTCGCGTCTGTTCCCAGCAAGTACAGTGTATTGGACTGAAGAGGAGCTACTGTTCTTGTCAGTTTCCTAAGCAGAGTTGAACTAGATATGGCCGTGTGTGTAGGAAGCACAGTTCTTTTTTTCTGTGCAAGCTATCTCTTCCTGCCCTATAGGAAACACAGTAGAGTAGAAGAGTGCTCTTTTATCAAAAGCAGAGTGTGCTTCTTGTAAGGAGAGCTAGCGTTTGTTTCCCGGTCCTAAATGGAGTTGAGTCACATGCAGTTTCTGGTCCTACCAGCAAGAGTTGTTTTCTGGTAAGAAGAGTCACTATTGTGCTCCCATTGCCATACACAGAGCAAATAGCACTCGCGTCTCTTCCCAGCAAGTACAGTGTATTGGACTGAAAAGGAGCTACTGTTCTTGTCAGTTTCTTAGCAGAGTTGAACTAGATATGTCCCGTGTGTGTAGGAAGCACAGTTCTTTTGTTCTGAGCAAAGTAACTGTTCGGACCCCATAAGAAACACAGTAGAGTAGAAGAGTGCTATTTTCTAAAAATCAGAGTGTGTTTATTGTAATGCGAGCCAGTGTTTGTTTTTCAGTCAGAAATGGAGTTGAATCCCATGCAGTTTCTGGTCCTACACGCAAGAGTAGTTTTCTGGTAAGAAGAGTCACTATTGCACTCCCATTGCCATACACAGCGCAAATATTGCTCGATCTGTTCCCAGCAAGTACAGTGTATTGGACTGAAGAGGAGCTACTGTTCTTGTCAGTTTCCTAAGCAGAGTTGAACTAGATATGGCTGTGTGTGTAGGAAGCACAGTTCTTTTGTTCTGAGCAAGCTCTCTCTTCTGGCCCTATAGGAAACACAGTAGAGTAGAAGAGTGGTCTTTTCTCAAAAGCAGAGTGTGTTTCTTGTAAGGTGAGCTAGCGTTTGTTTCCCAGTCCTAAATGGAGTTGAGTCTCATGCAGATTCTGGTCCTGGGAGCAAGAGTTGTTTTCTGGTAAGAAGAGTCACTATTTTGCTCCCATTGCCATACACAGTGCAAATAGCACTCGTGTCTGTACCCAGCAAGTACAGTGTATTGGACTGAAGAGGATCTACTGTCTTGTCAGTCTCCTAAGCAGAGTTGAACTCGATATGTCCCGTGTGTGTAGGAAGCACAGTTCTTTTGTTCTGAGCAAGCTCACTGTTCGGACACCATAGGAAACACAGTAGAGTAGAAGAGTCCTCTTTACTCCAAAGCAGAGTGTGTTTCTTGTAAAGCGAGGTAGCGTTTGTTTCCCAGTCCTAAATGGAGTTGAATCACATGCAGTTTCTGGTCCTACAACCAAGAGTTGTTTTCTGGTATGAAGAGTCACTATTGCGCTCCCATTGTCATACACAGGGAAAATAGCACTGGCGTCTGTTCCCAGCATGTACAGTGTATTGGACTGAAGAGGATCTACTGTCCATTTCAGTTTTCAAAGCAGAATTGAACTAGATATGGCCGTGTGTGTAGGAAAAACAGTTCTTTTGTTCTGAGCAAGCTCTCTGTTCTGGCCCATATAGTAAACACAGTAGAGTAGAAGAGTGCTCTTTCCTCAAAAGCAGAGTGTGTTTCTTGTAAGGCAAGCTAGCTTTTGTTTCCCAGTCCTAAATGGAGTGGAATCACATGCAGTTTTTGGTCCTACGAGCAAGAGTTGTTTTCTGGTAAGGAAAGTCACTATTACGCTCCCATTGTCATACACAGTGCAAACAGAACTTGCGTCTGTTTCCAGCAAGTACAGTGTATTGGACAGAAGAGGAGCTACTGTTCTTGTCAGTTTCCTAAGCAGAGTTGAACTAGATATGGCCCGTGTGTGTAGGAAGCACATTACGTTTGTTCTGAGCAAGCTCACTGCTCAGACCCCATGGGAAACACAGTAGAGTAGAAGACTGCTCATTTCTCAAAAGCAGAGTGTGTTTCTTGTAAGGCGAGCTAACCTTTTTTTCCCATTCCAAAATGGAGTTGATTCACATGCAGTTTCTGGTCCTAGAGCAAGAGTTGTTTTCTGGTAAGAAGAGTCACTATTGCGGTCCCATTGGCATACACAGGGCAAATAGCACTGGCATCTCTTCCCAGCATGTACAGTGTATTGGACTGAAGAGGAGCTACTGTTCTTGTCAGTTTCCTAAGCAGAGTTGAACTAGATATGGCCCCTGTGTGTAGGAAGCACAGTTCTTTTGTTCTGAGCAAGCTCACTGTTCTGGCCTTATAGAAAACACAGTAGAGTAGAAGAGTGCTCTTTTCTCAAAAGCAGAGTGTGTTTCATGTAAGGCGAGCTAGCGTTTGTTTCCCAGTCCTAAATGGAGTTGAGTCACATGCAGTTTCTGGTCCTACGAGCAAGAGTTGTTTTCTGGTAAGAAGAGTCACTATTGCGCTCCCATTGCCATACATAGTGCAAATAGCACTCGGGTGTGTTCCCAGCAAGTACAGTGTATTGGACTGAAGAGGAGCTACTGTTCTTGTCAGCTTCCTAAGCAGAGTTGAACTAGATATGGCTGTGTGTGTAGGAAGCACAGTTCTTTTGTTCTGAGCAAGCTCTCTATTCTGGCCCTATAGAAAACACAGTAGAGTAGAGAGTGCTCTTTTCTCAAAAGCAGAGTGTGTTTCTTGTAAGGCGAGCTATCGTTTGTTTCCCAGTCCTAAATGGAGTTGAATCACATGCAGTTTCTGATCCTACGAGCAAGAGTTGTTTCCTGGTAAGAAGAGTCACTATTGCGGTCCCATTGGCATACACAGGGCAAATAGCACTGGCATCTCTTCCCAGCATGTACAGTGTATTGGACTGAAGAGGAGCTACTGTTCTTGTCAGTTTCCTAAGCAGAGTTGAACTAGATATGGCCCTGTGTAGGAAGCACAGTTCTTTTGTTCTGTGCAAGCTGTCTCTTCTGGCCCTATAGGAAACCCAGTAGAGTAGAAGAGTGCTCTTTTCTCAAAAGCAGAGTGTGTTTCTTGTAAGGCGAGCTAGCGTTTGTTTCCCAGTCCTAAATGGAGTTGAGTCACATGCAGTTTCTTGTCCTACGAGCAAGAGTTGTTTTCTGGTAAGAAGAGTCACTATTGAGCTCCCATTGCCATACACAGTGCAAATAGCACTCGCGTCTGTTCGCAGCAAGTACAGTGTATTGGACTGAAGAGGATCTACTTTTCTTGTCAGTTTTTTAAGCAGAGTTGAACTAGATATGGCCCGTGTGTGTAGGAAGCACAGTTCTTTTCTTCTGAGCAAGCTAACTGTTCGGACCCCATAGGAAACACAGTAGAGTAGAAGAGGGCTCTTTTCGCAAAAGCAGACTGTGTTTCTTGTAAGGCGAGCTAGTATTTGTTTCCAAGTCAGAAATTGAGTTGAATCCCATGCAGTTTCTGGTCCGACAACCAAGAGTTGTTTTTTGGTATGAAGAGTCACTATTGCGCTCCCATTGTCATACACAGGGAAAATAGCACTTGCATCTGTTCCCAGCATGAACAGTGTATTGGACTGAAGAGGATCTACTGTTCTTGTCAGTTTACTAAGCAGAATTGAACTAGATATGGCCGTGTGTGTAGGAAGCACAGTTCTTTTGTTCTGAGCAAGCTCAATGTTCTAGCCCTATAGGAAACACAGTAGAGTAGAAGAGTGCTCTTTTCTCAAAAGCAGACTGTGTTTCTTGTAAGGAGAGGTAGCGTTTGTTTCCCAGTCCTAAATGCAGTTGAATCACAGGCAGTTTGTGGCCCTACGAGCTAGAGTTGTTTTCTGGTAAGAAGAGTCACTATTGTGCTCCCATTGCCATACACAGTGCAAATAGCACTCGCGTCTGTTCTTAGCAAGTACAGTGCATTGGACTGAAGAGGAGCTACAGTTCTTGTCAGTTTCCTAAGCAGAGTTGAACTAGATATGGCCCGTGTGTGTAGGAAGCACAGTTCTTTTGTTCCGAGCAAGCTCTCTCTTCTGGCACTATAGGAAACACAGTAGAGTAGAAGAGTGCTCTTTCCTCAAAAGCAGAGTGTGTTTCTTGTAAGGCGTGCTAGCATTTGTTTCCCAGTCCTAAATGGAGTTGAATCACATGCAGTTTGTAGTCCTACAAGCAAGAGTTGTTTTCTGGTAAGAAGAGTCACTATTGCGCTCCCATTGCCATACACAGTGCAAATAGTGCTCCATCTGTTCCCAGCAAGTACAGTGTATTGGAATGAAGAGGAGCTACTGTTCTTGTCAGTTTCCTAAGCAGAGTTGAAATAGATATGTCCCGTGTGAGTAGGAAGCACAGTTCTTTTCTTCTGAGCAAGCTAACTGTTCAGACCCCATAGGAAACACAGTAGAGTAGAAGAGTGCTCTTTCATCAAAAGCAGGGTGTGTTTCTTGTAAGGCGAGCTACTGTTTATTTCCAAAAGAAAATGGAGTTGAATCCCATGCAGTTTCTGGTCCTACGAGCAAGAGTTGTTTTCTGGTAAGAAGAGTCACTATTGCGCTCCCATTGCCATACATAGTGCAAATAGCACTCGGGTGTGTTCCCAGCAAGTACAGTGTATTGGACTGAAGAGGAGCTACTGTTCTTGTCAGCTTCCTAAGCAGAGTTGAACTAGATATGGCTGTGTGTGTAGGAAGCACAGTTCTTTTGTTCTGAGCAAGCTCTCTATTCTGGCCCTATAGAAAACACAGTAGAGTAGAGAGTGCTCTTTTCTCAAAAGCAGAGTGTGTTTCTTGTAAGGCGAGCTATCGTTTGTTTCCCAGTCCTAAATGGAGTTGAATCACATGCAGTTTCTGATCCTACGAGCAAGAGTTGTTTCCTGGTAAGAAGAGTCACTATTGCGGTCCCATTGGCATACACAGGGCAAATAGCAATGGCATCTCTTCCCAGCATGTACAGTGTATAGGACTGAAGAGGAGCCACTGTTCTTGTAACTTTCCTAAGCAGAGTTGAACTAGATATGGCCCCTGTGTGTAGGAAGCACAGTTCTTTTGTTCTGAGCAAGCTCAATGTTCTGGCCCTATAGGAAACCCAGTAGAGTAGAAGAGTGCTCTTTTCTCAAAAGCAGAGTGTGTTTCTTGTAAGGCGAGCCAGCATTTGTTTCCCAGTCTTAAGTGGAGTTGATTCACATGCAGTTTTTGGTCCTAGGAGCAAGAGTTGTTTTCTGGTAAGGAAAGTCACTATTGCGCTCCCATTTCCATACACAGTGCAAACAGCACTCGCGTCTGTTTCCAGCAAATACAGTGTATTGGACTGAAGAGGAGCTACTGTTTTTGTCAGTTTCCTAAGCAGAGTTGAACTAGATATGGCCCGTGTGTGTAGGAAGCACAGTTCTTTTGTTCTGAGCAAGCTCACTGTTCGGACTCCATAGGAAACACAGTAGAGTAGAAGAGTGCTATTTTCTCAAAATCAGAGTGTGTTTATTGTAAGGCGAGCTAGTGTTTGTTTCCAAGTCAGAAATTGAGTTGAATCCCATGCAGTTTCTGGTCCTACAAGCAAGAGTTGTTTTCTGGTAAGAAGAGTCACTATTGTGCTCCCATTGCCGTACACATTGCAAATAGCACTCGCGTCTGTTCCCAGCAAGTACAGTGTATTGGACTGAAGAGGAGCTACTGTTCTTGTCAGTTTCCTAAGCAGAGTTGAACTAGATATGGCCGTGTGTGTAGGAAGCACAGTTCTTTTTTTCTGTGCAAGCTATCTCTTCCTGCCCTATAGGAAACACAGTAGAGTAGAAGAGTGCTCTTTTATCAAAAGCAGAGTGTGCTTCTTGTAAGGAGAGCTAGCGTTTGTTTCCCGGTCCTAAATGGAGTTGAGTCACATGCAGTTTCTGGTCCTACCAGCAAGAGTTGTTTTCTGGTAAGAAGAGTCACTATTGTGCTCCCATTGCCATACACAGAGCAAATAGCACTCGCGTCTCTTCCCAGCAAGTACAGTGTATTGGACTGAAAAGGAGCTACTGTTCTTGTCAGTTTCTTAGCAGAGTTGAACTAGATATGTCCCGTGTGTGTAGGAAGCACAGTTCTTTTGTTCTGAGCAAAGTAACTGTTCGGACCCCATAAGAAACACAGTAGAGTAGAAGAGTGCTATTTTCTAAAAATCAGAGTGTGTTTATTGTAATGCGAGCCAGTGTTTGTTTTTCAGTCAGAAATGGAGTTGAATCCCATGCAGTTTCTGGTCCTACACGCAAGAGTAGTTTTCTGGTAAGAAGAGTCACTATTGCACTCCCATTGCCATACACAGCGCAAATATTGCTCGATCTGTTCCCAGCAAGTACAGTGTATTGGACTGAAGAGGAGCTACTGTTCTTGTCAGTTTCCTAAGCAGAGTTGAACTAGATATGGCTGTGTGTGTAGGAAGCACAGTTCTTTTGTTCTGAGCAAGCTCTCTCTTCTGGCCCTATAGGAAACACAGTAGAGTAGAAGAGTGGTCTTTTCTCAAAAGCAGAGTGTGTTTCTTGTAAGGTGAGCTAGCGTTTGTTTCCCAGTCCTAAATGGAGTTGAGTCTCATGCAGATTCTGGTCCTGGGAGCAAGAGTTGTTTTCTGGTAAGAAGAGTCACTATTTCGCTCCCATTGCCATACACAGTGCAAATAGCACTCATGTCTGTACCCAGCAAGTACAGTGTATTGGACTGAAGAGGATCTACTGTCTTGTCAGTCTCCTAAGCAGAGTTGAACTCGATATGTCCCGTGTGTGTAGGAAGCACAGTTCTTTTGTTCTGAGCAAGCTCACTGTTCGGACACCATAGGAAACACAGTAGAGTAGAAGAGTCCTCTTTACTCCAAAGCAGAGTGTGTTTCTTGTAAAGCGAGGTAGCGTTTGTTTCCCAGTCCTAAATGGAGTTGAATCACATGCAGTTTCTGGTCCTACAACCAAGAGTTGTTTTCTGGTATGAAGAGTCACTATTGCGCTCCCATTGTCATACACAGGGAAAATAGCACTGGCGTCTGTTCCCAGCATGTACAGTGTATTGGACTGAAGAGGATCTACTGTCCATGTCAGTTTTCAAAGCAGAATTGAACTAGATATGGCCGTGTGTGTAGGAAAAACAGTTCTTTTGTTCTGAGCAAGCTCTCTGTTCTGGCCCATATAGTAAACACAGTAGAGTAGAAGAGTGCTCTTTCCTCAAAAGCAGAGTGTGTTTCTTGTAAGGCAAGCTGGCTTTTGTTTCCCAGTCCTAAATGGAGTGGAATCACATGCAGTTTTTGGTCCTAGGAGCAAGAGTTGTTTTCTGGTAAGGAAAGTCACTATTACGCTCCCATTGTCATACACAGTGCAAACAGAACTTGCGTCTGTTTCCAGCAAGTACAGTGTATTGGACAGAAGAGGAGCTACTGTTCTTGTCAGTTTCCTAAGCAGAGTTGAACTAGATATGGCCCGTGTGTGTAGGAAGCACATTACGTTTGTTCTGAGCAAGCTCACTGCTCAGACCCCATGGGAAACACAGTAGAGTAGAAGACTGCTCATTTCTCAAAAGCAGAGTGTGTTTCTTGTAAGGCGAGCTAACCTTTTTTTCCCATTCCAAAATGGAGTTGATTCACATGCAGTTTCTGGTCCTAGAGCAAGAGTTGTTTTCTGGTAAGAAGAGTAATTATTGCGCTCCCATTGTCATACACAGTGCAAATAGTACTGGCATCTCTTCCCAGCATGTACAGTGTATTGGACTGAAGAGGAGCTACTGTTCTTGTCAGTTTCCTAAGCAGAGTTGAACTAGATATGGCCCCTGTGTGTAGGAAGCACAGTTCTTTTGTTCTGAGCAAGCTCACTGTTCTGGCCTTATAGAAAACACAGTAGAGTAGAAGAGTGCTCTTTTCTCAAAAGCAGAGTGTGTTTCATGTAAGGCGAGCTAGCGTTTGTTTCCCAGTCCTAAATGGAGTTGAGTCACATGCAGTTTCTGGTCCTACGAGCAAGAGTTGTTTTCTGGTAAGAAGAGTCACTATTGCGCTCCCATTGCCATACATAGTGCAAATAGCACTCGGGTGTGTTCCCAGCAAGTACAGTGTATTGGACTGAAGAGGAGCTACTGTTCTTGTCAGCTTCCTAAGCAGAGTTGAACTAGATATGGCTGTGTGTGTAGGAAGTACAGTTCTTTTGTTCTGAGCAAGCTCTCTATTCTGGCCCTATAGAAAACACAGTAGAGTAGAGAGTGCTCTTTTCTCAAAAGCAGAGTGTGTTTCTTGTAAGGCGAGCTATCGTTTGTTTCCCAGTCCTAAATGGAGTTGAATCACATGCAGTTTCTGATCCTACGAGCAAGAGTTGTTTCCTGGTAAGAAGAGTCACTATTGCGGTCCCATTGGCATACACAGGGCAAATAGCACTGGCATCTCTTCCCAGCATGTACAGTGTATTGGACTGAAGAGGAGCTACTGTTCTTGTCAGTTTCCTAAGCAGAGTTGAACTAGATATGGCCCTGTGTAGGAAGCACAGTTCTTTTGTTCTGTGCAAGCTGTCTCTTCTGGCCCTATAGGAAACCCAGTAGAGTAGAAGAGTGCTCTTTTCTCAAAAGCAGAGTGTGTTTCTTGTAAGGCGAGCTAGCGTTTGTTTCCCAGTCCTAAATGGAGTTGAGTCACATGCAGTTTCTTGTCCTACGAGCAAGAGTTGTTTTCTGGTAAGAAGAGTCACTATTGAGCTCCCATTGCCATACACAGTGCAAATAGCACTCGCGTCTGTTCGCAGCAAGTACAGTGTATTGGACTGAAGAGGATCTACTTTTCTTGTCAGTTTTTTAAGCAGAGTTGAACTAGATATGGCCCGTGTGTGTAGGAAGCACAGTTCTTTTCTTCTGAGCAAGCTAACTGTTCGGACCCCATAGGAAACACAGTAGAGTAGAAGAGGGCTCTTTTCGCAAAAGCAGACTGTGTTTCTTGTAAGGCGAGCTAGTATTTGTTTCCAAGTCAGAAATTGAGTTGAATCCCATGCAGTTTCTGGTCCGACAACCAAGAGTTGTTTTTTGGTATGAAGAGTCACTATTGCGCTCCCATTGTCATACACAGGGAAAATAGCACTTGCATCTGTTCCCAGCATGAACAGTGTATTGGACTGAAGAGGATCTACTGTTCTTGTCAGTTTACTAAGCAGAATTGAACTAGATATGGCCGTGTGTGTAGGAAGCACAGTTCTTTTGTTCTGAGCAAGCTCAATGTTCTAGCCCTATAGGAAACACAGTAGAGTAGAAGAGTGCTCTTTTCTCAAAAGCAGACTGTGTTTCTTGTAAGGAGAGGTAGCGTTTGTTTCCCAGTCCTAAATGCAGTTGAATCACAGGCAGTTTGTGGCCCTACGAGCAAGAGTTGTTTTCTGGTAAGAAGAGTCACTATTGTGCTCCCATTGCCATACACAGTGCAAATAGCACTCGCGTCTGTTCTTAGCAAGTACAGTGCATTGGACTGAAAAGGAGCTACAGTTCTTGTCAGTTTCCTAAGCAGAGTTGAACTAGATATGGCCCGTGTGTGTAGGAAGCACAGTTCTTTTGTTCTGAGCAAGCTCTCTCTTCTGGCACTATAGGAAACACAGTAGAGTAGAAGAGTGCTCTTTCCTCAAAAGCAGAGTGTGTTTCTTGTAAGGCGTGCTAGCATTTGTTTCCCAGTCCTAAATGGAGTTGAATCACATGCAGTTTGTAGTCCTACAAGCAAGAGTTGTTTTCTGGTAAGAAGAGTCACTATTGCGCTCCCATTGCCATACACAGTGCAAATAGTGCTCCATCTGTTCCCAGCAAGTACAGTGTATTGGAATGAAGAGGAGCTACTGTTCTTGTCAGTTTCCTAAGCAGAGTTGAAATAGATATGTCCCGTGTGAGTAGGAAGCACAGTTCTTTTCTTCTGAGCAAGCTAACTGTTCAGACCCCATAGGAAACACAGTAGAGTAGAAGAGTGCTCTTTCATCAAAAGCAGGGTGTGTTTCTTGTAAGGCGAGCTACTGTTTATTTCCAAAAGAAAATGGAGTTGAATCCCATGCAGTTTCTGGTCCTACGAGCAAGAGTTGTTTTCTGGTAAGAAGAGTCACTATTGCGCTCCCATTGCCATACATAGTGCAAATAGCACTCGGGTGTGTTCCCAGCAAGTACAGTGTATTGGACTGAAGAGGAGCTACTGTTCTTGTCAGCTTCCTAAGCAGAGTTGAACTAGATATGGCTGTGTGTGTAGGAAGCACAGTTCTTTTGTTCTGAGCAAGCTCTCTATTCTGGCCCTATAGAAAACACAGTAGAGTAGAGAGTGCTCTTTTCTCAAAAGCAGAGTGTGTTTCTTGTAAGGCGAGCTATCGTTTGTTTCCCAGTCCTAAATGGAGTTGAATCACATGCAGTTTCTGATCCTACGAGCAAGAGTTGTTTCCTGGTAAGAAGAGTCACTATTGCGGTCCCATTGGCATACACAGGGCAAATAGCAATGGCATCTCTTCCCAGCATGTACAGTGTATAGGACTGAAGAGGAGCCACTGTTCTTGTAACTTTCCTAAGCAGAGTTGAACTAGATATGGCCCCTGTGTGTAGGAAGCACAGTTCTTTTGTTCTGAGCAAGCTCAATGTTCTGGCCCTATAGGAAACCCAGTAGAGTAGAAGAGTGCTCTTTTCTCAAAAGCAGAGTGTGTTTCTTGTAAGGCGAGCCAGCATTTGTTTCCCAGTCTTAAGTGGAGTTGATTCACATGCAGTTTTTGGTCCTAGGAGCAAGAGTTGTTTTCTGGTAAGGAAAGTCACTATTGCGCTCCCATTTCCATACACAGTGCAAACAGCACTCGCGTCTGTTTCCAGCAAATACAGTGTATTGCACTGAAGAGGAGCTACTGTTTTTGTCAGTTTCCTAAGCAGAGTTGAACTAGATATGGCCCGTGTGTGTAGGAAGCACAGTTCTTTTGTTCTGAGCAAGCTCACTGTTCGGACTCCATAGGAAACACAGTAGAGTAGAAGAGTGCTATTTTCTCAAAATCAGAGTGTGTTTATTGTAAGGCGAGCTAGTGTTTGTTTCCAAGTCAGAAATTGAGTTGAATCCCATGCAGTTTCTGGTCCTACAAGCAAGAGTTGTTTTCTGGTAAGAAGAGTCACTATTGTGCTCCCATTGCCGTACACATTGCAAATAGCACTCGCGTCTGTTCCCAGCAAGTACAGTGTATTGGACTGAAGAGGAGCTACTGTTCTTGTCAGTTTCCTAAGCAGAGTTGAACTAGATATGGCCGTGTGTGTAGGAAGCACAGTTCTTTTTTTCTGTGCAAGCTATCTCTTCCTGCCCTATAGGAAACACAGTAGAGTAGAAGAGTGCTCTTTTATCAAAAGCAGAGTGTGCTTCTTGTAAGGAGAGCTAGCGTTTGTTTCCCGGTCCTAAATGGAGTTGAGTCACATGCAGTTTCTGGTCCTACCAGCAAGAGTTGTTTTCTGGTAAGAAGAGTCACTATTGTGCTCCCATTGCCATACACAGAGCAAATAGCACTCGCGTCTCTTCCCAGCAAGTACAGTGTATTGGACTGAAAAGGAGCTACTGTTCTTGTCAGTTTCTTAGCAGAGTTGAACTAGATATGTCCCGTGTGTGTAGGAAGCACAGTTCTTTTGTTCTGAGCAAAGTAACTGTTCGGACCCCATAAGAAACACAGTAGAGTAGAAGAGTGCTATTTTCTAAAAATCAGAGTGTGTTTATTGTAATGCGAGCCAGTGTTTGTTTTTCAGTCAGAAATGGAGTTGAATCCCATGCAGTTTCTGGTCCTACACGCAAGAGTAGTTTTCTGGTAAGAAGAGTCACTATTGCACTCCCATTGCCATACACAGCGCAAATATTGCTCGATCTGTTCCCAGCAAGTACAGTGTATTGGACTGAAGAGGAGCTACTGTTCTTGTCAGTTTCCTAAGCAGAGTTGAACTAGATATGGCTGTGTGTGTAGGAAGCACAGTTCTTTTGTTCTGAGCAAGCTCTCTCTTCTGGCCCTATAGGAAACACAGTAGAGTAGAAGAGTGGTCTTTTCTCAAAAGCAGAGTGTGTTTCTTGTAAGGTGAGCTAGCGTTTGTTTCCCAGTCCTAAATGGAGTTGAGTCTCATGCAGATTCTGGTCCTGGGAGCAAGAGTTGTTTTCTGGTAAGAAGAGTCACTATTTCGCTCCCATTGCCATACACAGTGCAAATAGCACTCATGTCTGTACCCAGCAAGTACAGTGTATTGGACTGAAGAGGATCTACTGTCTTGTCAGTCTCCTAAGCAGAGTTGAACTCGATATGTCCCGTGTGTGTAGGAAGCACAGTTCTTTTGTTCTGAGCAAGCTCACTGTTCGGACACCATAGGAAACACAGTAGAGTAGAAGAGTCCTCTTTACTCCAAAGCAGAGTGTGTTTCTTGTAAAGCGAGGTAGCGTTTGTTTCCCAGTCCTAAATGGAGTTGAATCACATGCAGTTTCTGGTCCTACAACCAAGAGTTGTTTTCTGGTATGAAGAGTCACTATTGCGCTCCCATTGTCATACACAGGGAAAATAGCACTGGCGTCTGTTCCCAGCATGTACAGTGTATTGGACTGAAGAGGATCTACTGTCCATGTCAGTTTTCAAAGCAGAATTGAACTAGATATGGCCGTGTGTGTAGGAAAAACAGTTCTTTTGTTCTGAGCAAGCTCTCTGTTCTGGCCCATATAGTAAACACAGTAGAGTAGAAGAGTGCTCTTTCCTCAAAAGCAGAGTGTGTTTCTTGTAAGGCAAGCTAGCTTTTGTTTCCCAGTCCTAAATGGAGTGGAATCACATGCAGTTTTTGGTCCTAGGAGCAAGAGTTGTTTTCTGGTAAGGAAAGTCACTATTACGCTCCCATTGTCATACACAGTGCAAACAGAACTTGCGTCTGTTTCCAGCAAGTACAGTGTATTGGACAGAAGAGGAGCTACTGTTCTTGTCAGTTTCCTAAGCAGAGTTGAACTAGATATGGCCCGTGTGTGTAGGAAGCACATTACGTTTGTTCTGAGCAAGCTCACTGCTCAGACCCCATGGGAAACACAGTAGAGTAGAAGACTGCTCATTTCTCAAAAGCAGAGTGTGTTTCTTGTAAGGCGAGCTAACCTTTTTTTCCCATTCCAAAATGGAGTTGATTCACATGCAGTTTCTGGTCCTAGAGCAAGAGTTGTTTTCTGGTAAGAAGAGTAATTATTGCGCTCCCATTGTCATACACAGTGCAAATAGTACTGGCATCTCTTCCCAGCATGTACAGTGTATTGGACTGAAGAGGAGCTACTGTTCTTGTCAGTTTCCTAAGCAGAGTTGAACTAGATATGGCCCCTGTGTGTAGGAAGCACAGTTCTTTTGTTCTGAGCAAGCTAACTGTTCTGGCCTTATAGAAAACACAGTAGAGTAGAAGAGTGCTCTTTTCTCAAAAGCAGAGTGTGTTTCATGTAAGGCGAGCTAGCGTTTGTTTCCCAGTCCTAAATGGAGTTGAGTCACATGCAGTTTCTGGTCCTACGAGCAAGAGTTGTTTTCTGGTAAGAAGAGTCACTATTGCGCTCCCATTGCCATACATAGTGCAAATAGCACTCGGGTGTGTTCCCAGCAAGTACAGTGTATTGGACTGAAGAGGAGCTACTGTTCTTGTCAGCTTCCTAAGCAGAGTTGAACTAGATATGGCTGTGTGTGTAGGAAGCACAGTTCTTTTGTTCTGAGCAAGCTCTCTATTCTGGCCCTATAGAAAACACAGTAGAGTAGAGAGTGCTCTTTTCTCAAAAGCAGAGTGTGTTTCTTGTAAGGCGAGCTATCGTTTGTTTCCCAGTCCTAAATGGAGTTGAATCACATGCAGTTTCTGATCCTACGAGCAAGAGTTGTTTCCTGGTAAGAAGAGACACTATTGCGGTCCCATTGGCATACACAGGGCAAATAGCACTGGCATCTCTTATCAGCATGTACAGTGTATTGGACTGAAGAGGAGCTACTGTTCTTGTCAGTTTCCTAAGCAGAGTTGAACTAGATATGGCCCTGTGTAGGAAGCACAGTTCTTTTGTTCTGTGCAAGCTGTCTCTTCTGGCCCTATAGGAAACCCAGTAGAGTAGAAGAGTGCTCTTTTCTCAAAAGCAGAGTGTGTTTCTTGTAAGGCGAGCTAGCGTTTGTTTCCCAGTCCTAAATGGAGTTGAGTCACATGCAGTTTCTTGTCCTACGAGCAAGAGTTGTTTTCTGGTAAGAAGAGTCACTATTGAGCTCCCATTGCCATACACAGTGCAAATAGCACTCGCGTCTGTTCGCAGCAAGTACAGTGTATTGGACTGAAGAGGATCTACTTTTCTTGTCAGTTTTTTAAGCAGAGTTGAACTAGATATGGCCCGTGTGTGTAGGAAGCACAGTTCTTTTCTTCTGAGCAAGCTAACTGTTCGGACCCCATAGGAAACACAGTAGAGTAGAAGAGGGCTCTTTTCGCAAAAGCAGACTGTGTTTCTTGTAAGGCGAGCTAGTATTTGTTTCCAAGTCAGAAATTGAGTTGAATCCCATGCAGTTTCTGGTCCGACAACCAAGAGTTGTTTTTTGGTATGAAGAGTCACTATTGCGCTCCCATTGTCATACACAGGGAAAATAGCACTTGCATCTGTTCCCAGCATGAACAGTGTATTGGACTGAAGAGGATCTACTGTTCTTGTCAGTTTACTAAGCAGAATTGAACTAGATATGGCCGTGTGTGTAGGAAGCACAGTTCTTTTGTTCTGAGCAAGCTCACTGTTCGGACACCATAGGAAACACAGTAGAGTAGAAGAGTGCTCTTTTCTCAAAAGCAGAGTGTGTTTCTTCTAAGGCGAGCTAGCGTTTGTTTCCCAGTCTTAAATGGAGTTGAAACACATGCAGTTTTTGGTCCTATGAGCAAGAGTTGTTTTCTGGTAAGGAAAGTCACTATTGCGCTCCTATTTACATACACAGTGCAAACAGCACTGGCGTCTGTTTCCAGCAAGTACAGTGTATTGGACTGAAGAGGAGCTACTGTTCTTGTCAGTTTCCTAAGCAGAGTTGAACTAGATATGTCCCGTGTGTGTAGGAAGCACAGTTCTTTTGTTCTGAGCAAAGTCACTGTTCGGACCCCATAAGAAACACAGTAGAGTAGAAGAGTGCTATTTTCTAAAAAGCAGATTGTGTTTATTGTTATGCGAGCCAGTGTTTGTTTTCCAGTCAGAAATGGAGTTGAATCCCATGCAGTTTCTGGTCCTACAAGCAAGAGTTGTTTTCTGCTAAGAAGAGTCACTATTGCGATCCCATTGCCATACACAGTGCAAATAGTGCTCGATCTGTTCCCAGCAAGTACAGTGTATTGGACTGAAGAGGAGCTACTGTTCTTGTCAGTTTCCTAAGCAGAGTTGAACTAGATATGGCCGTGTGTGTAAAAGCACAGTTCTTTTGTTCTGAGCAAGCTCACTGTTCTGGCCTTATAGGAAACACAGTAGAGTAGAAGAGTGCTCTTTTCTCAAAAGCAGAGTGTGTTTCTCGTAAGGCAAGCTAGCATTTGTTTCACAGTCCTAAATGGAGTTGAATCACATGCAATTTGTGGTCCTTCGACCAAGAGTTGTTTTCTGGTATGAAGAGTCACTATTGCGCTCCCATTGTCATACACAGGGCAAATAGCACTTGCGTCTGTTCCCAGCATGAACAGTGTATGGGACTGAAGAGGATCTACTGTTCTTGTCACTTTCCTAAGCAGAGTTGAACTAGATATGGCCCCTGTCTGTAGGAAGCACAGTTCTTTTGTTCTGAGCAAGCTCAATGTTCTAGCCCTATAGGAAACACAGTAGAGTAGAAGAGTGCTCTTTTCTCAAAAGCAGACTGTGTTTCTTGTAAGGAGAGGTAGCGTTTGTTTCCCAGTCCTAAATGCAGTTGAATCACAGGCAGTTTGTGGCCCTACGAGCAAGAGTTGTTTTCTGGTAAGAAGAGTCACTATTGTGCTCCCATTGCCATACACAGTGCAAATAGCACTCGCGTCTGTTCTTAGCAAGTACAGTGCATTGGACTGAAGAGGAGCTACAGTTCTTGTCAGTTTCCTAAGCAGAGTTGAACTAGATATGGCCCGTGTGTGTAGGAAGCACAGTTCTTTTGTTCTGAGCAAGCTCTCTCTTCTGGCACTATAGGAAACACAGTAGAGTAGAAGAGTGCTCTTTCCTCAAAAGCAGAGTGTGTTTCTTGTAAGGCATGCTAGCATTTGTTTCCCAGTCCTAAATGGAGTTGAATCACATGCAGTTTGTGGTCCTACAAGCAAGAGTTGTTTTCTGGTAAGAAGAGTCACTATTGCACTCCCATTGCCATACACAGTGCAAATAGTGCTCCATCTGTTCCCAGCAAGTACAGTGTATTGGACTGAAGAGGAGCTACTGTTCTTGTCAGTTTCCTAAGCAGAGTTGAAATAGATATGTCCCGTGTGAGTAGGAAGCACAGTTCTTTTCTTCTGAGCAAGCTAACTGTTCAGACCCCATAGGAAACACAGTAGAGTAGAAGAGTGCTCTTTCATCAAAAGCAGGGTGTGTTTCTTATAAGGCGAGCTACTGTTTATTTCCAAATCAGAAATGGAGTTGAATCCCATGCAGTTTCTGGTCCTACGAGCAAGAGTTGTTTTCTGGTAAGAAGAGTCACTATTGCGCTCCCATTGCCATACATAGTGCAAATAGCACTCGGGTGTGTTCCCAGCAAGTACAGTGTATTGGACTGAAGAGGAGCTACTGTTCTTGTCAGCTTCCTAAGCAGAGTTGAACTAGATATGGCTGTGTGTGTAGGAAGCACAGTTCTTTTGTTCTGAGCAAGCTCTCTATTCTGGCCCTATAGAAAACACAGTAGAGTAGAGAGTGCTCTTTTCTCAAAAGCAGAGTGTGTTTCTTGTAAGGCGAGCTATCGTTTGTTTCCCAGTCCTAAATGGAGTTGAATCACATGCAGTTTCTGATCCTACGAGCAAGAGTTGTTTCCTGGTAAGAAGAGTCACTATTGCGGTCCCATTTTCATACACAGGGCAAATAGCACTGGCATCTCTTCCCAGCATGTACAGTGTATTAGACTGAAGAGGAGCCACTGTTCTTGTAACTTTCCTAAGCAGAGTTGAACTAGATATGGCCCCTGTGTGTAGGAAGCACAGTTCTTTTGTTCTGAGCAAGCTCAATGTTCTGGCCCTATAGGAAACCCAGTAGAGTAGAAGAGTGCTCTTTTCTCAAAAGCAGAGTGTGTTTCTTGTAAGGCGAGCCAGCATTTGTTTCCCAGTCTTAAATGGAGTTGATTCACATGCAGTTTTTGGTCCTAGGAGCAAGAGTTGTTTTCTGGTAAGGAAAGTCACTATTGCGCTCCCATTTCCATACACAGTGCAAACAGCACTTGCGTCTGTTTCCAGCAAATACAGTGTATTGGACTGAAGAGGAGCTACTGTTCTTGTCAGTTTCCTAAGCAGAGTTGAACTAGATATGGCCTGTGTGTGTAGGAAGCACAGTTCTTTTGTTCTGAGCAAGCTCACTGTTCGGACTCCATAGGAAACACAGTAGAGTAGAAGAGTGCTATTTTCTCAAAATCAGAGTGTGTTTATTGTAAGGCGAGCTAGTGTTTGTTTCCAAGTCAGAAATTGAGTTGAATCCCATGCAGTTTCTGGTCCTACAAGCAAGAGTTGTTTTCTGGTAAGAAGAGTCACTATTGTGCTCCCTTTGCCGTACACATTGCAAATAGCACTCGCGTCTGTTCCCAGCAAGTACAGTGTATTGGACTGAAGAGGAGCTACTGTTCTTGTCAGTTTCCTAAGCAGAGTTGAACTAGATATGGCCGTGTGTGTAGGAAGCACAGTTCTTTTTTTCTGTGCAAGCTATCTCTTCCTGCCCTATAGGAAACACAGTAGAGTAGAAGAGTGCTCTTTTATCAAAAGCAGAGTGTGCTTCTTGTAAGGAGAGCTAGCGTTTGTTTCCCGGTCCTAAATGGAGTTGAGTCACATGCAGTTTCTGGTCCTACCAGCAAGAGTTGTTTTCTGGTAAGAAGAGTCACTATTGTGCTCACATTGCCATACACAGAGCAAATAGCACTCGCGTCTCTTCCCAGCAAGTACAGTGTATTGGACTGAAGAGGAGCTACTGTTCTTGTCAGTTTCTTAGCAGAGTTGAACTAGATATGTCCCGTGTGTGTAGGAAGCACAGTTCTTTTGTTCTGAGCAAAGTAACTGTTCGGACCCCATAAGAAACACAGTAGAGTAGAAGAGTGCTATTTTCTAAAAATCAGAGTGTGTTTATTGTAATGCAAGCCAGTGTTTGTTTTTCAGTCAGAAATGGAGTTGAATCCCATGCAGTTTCTGGTCCTACACGCAAGAGTAGTTTTCTGGTAAGAAGAGTCACTATTGCACTCCCATTGCCATACACAGCGCAAATATTGCTCGATCTGTTCCCAGCAAGTACAGTGTATTGGACTGAAGAGGAGCTACTGTTCTTGTCAGTTTCCTAAGCAGAGTTGAACTAGATATGGCTGTGTGTGTAGGAAGCACAGTTCTTTTGTTCTGAGCAAGCTCTCTCTTCTGGCCCTATAGGAAACACAGTAGAGTAGAAGAGTGGTCTTTTCTCAAAAGCAGAGTGTGTTTCTTGTAAGGCGAGCTAGCATTTGTTTCCCAGTCCTAAGTGGAGTTGAATCACATGCAGTTTTTGGTCCTATGAGCAAGAGTTGTTTTCTGGTAAGAAGAGTCACTATTGTGCTCCCATTGCCATACACAGTACAAATAGCACTCGCGTGTGTTCCCAGCAATTACAGTGCATTGGACTGAAGAGGAGCTACAGTTCTTGTCAGTTTCCTAAGCATAGTTGAACTAAATATGGCCCGTGTGTGTAGGAAGCACAGTTCTTTTGTTCTGAGCAAGCTCACTGTTCTGGCCCTATAGGAAACACAGTAGAGTAGAAGAGTGCTCTATTCTCAAAAGCAGAGTGTGTTTCTTGTAAGGCGAGCTAGCATTTGTTTCCCAGTCCTAAATGGAGTTGAATAACATGGAGTTTCTGGTCCGACGACCAAGAGTTGTTTATTGGTATGAAGAGTCACTATTGCGCTCCCATTTTCATACACAGGGCAAATAGCACTTGCATCTCTTCCCAGCATGAACAGTGTATTGGACTGAAGAGGATCTACTGTTCTTGTCAGTTTACTAAGCAGAATTGAACTAGATATGGCCGTGTGTGTAGGAAGCACAGTTCTTTTGTTCTGAGCAAGCTCACTGTTCGGACACCATAGGAAACACAGTAGAGGAGAAGATTGCTCTTTTCTCAAAAGCAGAGTGTGTTTCTTCTAAGGCGAGCTAGCGTTTGTTTCCCAGTCTTAAATGGAGTTGAAACACATGCAATTTTTGGTCCTATGAGCAAGAGTTGTTTTCTGGTAAGGAAAGTCACTATTGCGCTCCCATTTACATACACAGTGCAAACAGCATTGGTGTCTGTTTCCAGCAAGTACAGTGTATTGGTCTGAAGAGGAGCTACTGTTCTTGTCAGTTTCCTAAGCAGAGTTGAACTAGATATGTCCCGTGTGTGTAGGAAGCACAGTTCTTTTGTTCTGAGCAAAGTCACTGTTCGGACCCCATAAGAAACACAGTAGAGTAGAAGAGTGCTATTTTCTAAAAAGCAGAGTGTGTTTATTGTTATGCGAGCCAGTGTTTGTTTCCCAGTCAGAAATGGAGTTGAATCCCATGCAGTTTCTGGTCCTACAAGCAAGAGTTGTTTTCTGCTAAGAAGAGTCACTATTGCGCTCCCATTGCCATACACAGTGCAAATAGTGCTCGATCTGTTCCCAGCAAGTACAGTGTATTGGACTGAAGAGGAGCTACTGTTCTTGTCAGTTTCCTAAGCAGAGTTGAACTAGATATGGCCCGTGTGTGTAGGAAGCACAGTTCTTTTGTTCTGAGCAAGCTCACTGTTCTGGCCCTATAGGAAACACAGTAGAGTAGAGGAGTGCTCTTTTCTCAAAAGCAGAGTGTGTTTCTTGTAAGGTGAGTTCATGTTTTTTTCCATTCATAAGGAGAGTTGAATCACATGCAGTTTCTTGTCTTACGAGCAAGAGTTGTTTTCTGGTAAGGAATGTCACAATTGCGCTCCCATTGCCATATACATTGCAAATAGCACTCACATATATTCCCAACAAATACAATGTATTTTACTGAAGAGAAACTACAGTTCTTGTGAGTTTCCTAAGAAGAGTTGAACTAGATTAGGCCCGTGTGTGTAGGAGCACAGTTTTTTTGTTCTGAGCAAGCTCACTCTTCTGGCTCTAAAGAAAACACAGTAGAGTAGAAGAGTGTTCTTTTATCAAAAGCAGAATGTGTTTCTGGTAAGGCGATCTAGTGTTTGTTTCCCATTCATAAACGGAGTTGAATCACATGAAGTTTCTTGTCCTAGGAGCAAGAGTTGTTTTCTGGTAAGGGAAGTCACCATGTGCTCCCATAGCCATTCTCAGTGCAAATAGCACTCACGTCTGTTCCTAGCAACTACAGTGTATTAGACTGAAGAGAAGTTACTCTTCTTGTCAATTTCCTAAGCATAGTTGAACTATATGTGGCCCTTTTATGTTGAAATCACAGTTTTTTTGTTGTGAGCAAGCTCACGGTTCTGGCCATGAAGGAATCACTGTAGAGTTGAAGAGTGCTCTTTTCTCAAAAGCAGAGTGTTTTTCTTTTAAGGCGATCTAGTGTTTTTTCCCATTCCTAAATGGAGTTGAATCACATACAGTTTCTGGTCCTAGAGCAAGAGTTGTTTTCTGGTAAGGAAAGTCACAATTGCGCTCCCATTGTCATAAACATTGCAAATAGCACTGGCGTATGTTCCCAACAAGTACAGTGTATTGGACTGAAGACAAGCTACTGTTCTTGTCAGTTTCCTAAGCAGAGCTGAACTAGAGAAGACCCGTGTGTGTAGGAAGCACAGTTCTTTTGTTCTGAGCAAACTCACTGTTCTGGCACTGTAGGAAACACAGCAGAGTAGACAAGTGCTCTTTTCTCAAAAGCAGAGTGTGTTTCTTGTAAGGCTGCTAGTGTTTGTTTCCCATTGATAAACAGATTTGAATCACCTGCAATTTATGGTCCTACAAGCAAGATTTGTTTTCTGGTAACAAAAGTCTCTATTGCACACACATTGCCATACTCAGTGCAAATAGCACTCGCGTCTATTCCCAGCAGGAACATTGTAGTGTATTGAAGTGAACCTACTGTTTTTGTCAGTTTCATGAATAAAGTTGAACTAGATATGGCCCGTGTGTAGGAAGCACAGATACTTTTGTTCTGAGCAACCTCACTTTTCTGGCCCTATAGTAAACACTGCAGAGTAGAAGTGTGCTCTTTTCTCAAAAGCAGAGTGTCATTTTGGAAGGCAAGCTAGTGATTGTTTCCCATTCAAAAACGGATTGAATCACAAGCAGGATTGGGTTCCACGAGCAAGAGTTGTTTTCTGTACAGGCAAGTCACTATTATTCTCCCTTTGCCATTCACAGTGCAAATAGCACTCACGTCTGTTCCCAGCGATTACAGTGTATTGGACTGAAGAAAAGCTACTGTTCTTGTCAGTCTCCTAAGCAGAGTAAAACTAGATCCATAGCCCATGTGTGTAGGAAGCACAGTTCTTTTTTTTTTTTTTGCAAGCTCACTCTTCTGGCCCTATAGTAAACAGAGTAGAGTAGAAGAGTACTCTTTTCTAAAAAGCAAATTTTATTTCTTGCAAGGCGAGCTCGTGTTTGTTTCCCATTCATAAATGGAGTTGTATCACATGTAGTTTCTGAACCTATAAGAAATAGTTGTTTTCTAGTTATGAAAATCACTATTGTGCTGCCATTGCCATACAGAGCACAAAAATCACTCGCGTCTGTTCAGAGCAAGCACAGTGTATTGGACAAAAAAGAAGCTACTGTTCCTGTCAGTTTCCTAAGCAGAGTTGAAGTAAATATGGACAGTGTGTGTAGGAAGCACAGTTCTTTTGTTCTGAGTATGCTCATTCTTCTGGGCCTATAGGAAACACAGTAGAGTAGATGAGTGCTATTTTCTCCAAAGCAGAATGTGTTTCTTTTAAGGCGAGCTAGTGTGTGTTTCCCATTCATAAGCAAAGTTCAATCACATGCAGTTTCTGGTCCTATGAGTAAGAGTTGTCTTCTTGTAAGGAATGTCACTGTTGAGCTCCCATTGCCATACACAGTGCAAATATCACTCGTGTCTCTTCCCAGCAAGTACAGTGTATTGGACTGAAGTGAAGCTACTGTTCATGTCAGTTTCCCAAGCAGAGTTAAATTAGATATGGCCTGTGTGATTAGGAAGCACAGATCTTTTGTTCTGAGCAACCTCACTCTTCTGTCCCTCTAGGAAACACAATAGAGTAGAAGAGTGTACCTTTCTCAGAAGCAGAGTGTGTTTCTTGTAAGGTGAGCTAGTGTTTTTTTTTCCATTAATAAGCAGAGTTGAATCACATGCCGTTTCTTGTCCTACGATCAAGTGTTGTTTTCTGGTAAGGAATGTCACTTTTGCGTTCCCATTGCCACACACAGTGCAAATAGCACTCACGTCTGTTCCCAGCAAGTACAGTGTATTGGACAGAAGAATAGCTACTGTTCATGTCAGTTTCCTTTGCAGAGTTGAACTAGATATGGCCTGTGTGTGTAGGAATCACAGTTCTTTTGTTCTGAGCAAACTCACTCTTCTGGCACTGTAGGAAACACAGTGGAGTAGACAAGTGCTGTTTTCTCAAAAGCAGAGTGTGTTTCTTGTAAGGCAGCTAGTGTTTGTTTCCCATTGATAAACAGATTTGAATGACATGCAATTTATGGTCCTACCAGCAAGATTTGTTTTCTGGTAACAAAAATCACTATTGCACACACATTGCCATACTCAGTGCAAATAGCACTCGCGTCTGTTCCCAACAGGTACAGTGTAGTGTACTGAAGTGAACCTACTGTTCTTGTCAGTTTCATAAATAAAGTTGAACTAGATATGGGCCGTGTGTAGAAAGCACAGTACTTTTGTTCTGAGCCACCTCTCTTTTCTGGCCCTATAGTAAACATAGCAGAGTAGAAGAGTGCTCTTTTCTCAAAACAGAGTGTCATTTTGGAAGGCGAGCTAGTGATTGTTTCCCATTCATAAACGGATGGAATCACAAGCAGGTTTGGGTTCTACGAGCAAGAGTTGTTTTCTGTACAGGCAAGTCACTATTATTCTCCCTTTGCCATACACAGTGCAAATAGCACTCACGTCTTTTCCAGCGAGTACAGTGTATTGGACTGAAGAGAAGCTACTGTTCTTGTCAGTCTCCTAAGCAGAGTCAACCTAGATACATGGCCTGTGTGTGTAGGAAGCACAGTTCTTTTTTTTTGAGCAAGCTCATTCTTCTGGCCCTATAATAAACAGAGTAGAGTAGAAGAGTACTCTTTCTAAAAAACAAATTTCATTTCTTGTAAGGCGAGCTAGTGATTGTTTCTCATTCATAAACGGATGGAATCACAAGCAGGTTTGGGTTCTACGAGCAAGAGTTGTTTTCTGTACAGGCAAGTCACTATTATTCTCCCTTTGCCATACACAGTGCAAACAGCACTCGCGTCTTTTCCAGCGAGTACAGTGTATTGGACTGAAGAGAAGCTACTGTTCTTGTCAGTCTCCTAAGCAGAGTCGACCTAGATACATGGCCAGTGTGTGTAGGAAGCACAGTTCTTTTTTTCTGAGCAAGCTCATTCTTCTGGCCCTATAATAAACAGAGTAGAGTAGAAGAGTACTCTTTTCTAAAAAACAAATTTCATTTCTTGTAAGGCAAGCTAGTGTTTGTTTCCCATTCATAAACGGAGTTGTATCACATGTAGTTTCTTGACCTATAAGAAATAATTGTTTTCTAGTTATGAAAATCACTATTGTGCTGCCATTGCCATACAGAGCACATAAAGCACTTGCGTCTGTTCAGAGCAAGCACAGTGTATTGGACAAAAAAGAAGCTACTATTCCTGTAAGTTTCCTAAGTAGAGTTGAAGTAGATATGGACAGTGTGTGTAGGAAGCACAGTTCTTTTGTTCTGAGTATGCTCAATCTTCTGGGAATAGGAAACACAGTAGAGTAGATGAGTGCTCTTTTCTCAAAAGCAGAATGTGTTTCTTTTAAGGTGAGCTAGTGTGTGTTTTCCATTCATAAGCAAAGTTCAATCACATGTAGTTTCTGGTCCAATGAGTAAGAGTTGTCTTCTTTTAAAGAATGTCACTATTGAGCTCCCATTGCCATACACAGTGCAAAAGCACTCATGTCTCTTCCCAGCAAGTACAGTTTATTGGACTAAAGAGAAGCTACTGTTCTTGTCAGTTTCCTAAGCAGAGTTGACCTGTATATGGCCCGTGTGATTAGGAAGCACAGTTCATTTGTTCTCAGCAAGCTCACTGTTCTGGACCTAAAGGAAACACAGAAGTGTAGAAGAATGCTCTTTTATCAAAAACAGAGTGTGTTTCTTGTAAGGCGAGCTAGTGTTTGTTTACCATTCATAAACGGAGTTGAATCACATGCAGTTTCTGTTCCTACGAGCAAGAGCTGTTTTCTTGTAAGGAATGTCAACATTGAGCTCCCATTGCCATACACAGTGCAAGTATCACTCGTGTCTGTTCCAGGAAGTACAGTGTATTGGACTGAAGCGAAGCTACTGTTCTTGTCAGTTTTCTAAACAGAGTTGAACTAGATATGGCCTGTGTGTATAGGATGCACAGTTCTTTTGTTCAGAGCAAGCTCACTTTTCTGGCCCTTTAGTAAACAGATTAGAGGACTAGAGTGCTCTTTTCTGAAAAGCAGAGTGTGTTTCTTGCAAGGTGAGCTAGTGATTGTTTACCATTCATAAATGGAGATGAATCACATGCAGTTTTTGTTCCTATGAGAAAGAGTTGTTTTCTGGTTTGGCAAGTCACTATTGTGTTCCCTTTGACATACACAGTAAAAATAGCACTCGCGTCTGTTCACAGCAAGTACACTGTATTGGACTGAAGAGAACTTACTGTTCTTGTCAGTTTCCTATGCAGAGTTGAACTAGATATCGCCCGTGCTTTTGGAAGCACAGTTCTTTTTTTCTGAGCTAGCTCACTGTTCTGGCCCTATAGGAAACAAAGTTGAGTAGTAGAGAGCTCTTTTCTCAAAAGCAGAGTGTGTTTCTTGTAAGGCGAGCTAGTGTGTGTTTCCCATTCATAAATGCAGTTGAATCACATGCAGTTTCTGGTCCTACAAGCAAGAGTTGTCTTCTTGTAAGGAAAGTCACTATTGTGCTCCCATTTCCATACACAGTTCAAATACCACTTGTGTCTGTTCCCAGCAAGTACAATGTGTTGGACTGAAGAGAAGCTACTGTTCTTGTCAGATTACTGAGCAGAGTTGAACTAGATATGGCCCGAGTGTTTTTGAAGCACAGTTTTTTTGTTCTGAGCAACCTAACTCTTCTGGTCCTATAGGAAACAGAGTAGAGTAGAAGACTGCTTCTTTCTCAAAAGCAGAGTGTCTTTCGTGTAAGGCAAGCTAGTGTTTGTTTCCCATTCAAAACAGAGTTGAATCACATGCATTTTCTGGTCCTACAAGCAAGAGTTGTTTTCTGGTAATGAAAGTCACTATTGCACACTTATTGCCATACCCAGTGCAAATAGCACACGCTTCTCTTCCCAGCAGGTACAGCCTACTGTACTGAAGAGTAGCTATTGTTTTTGTCACTTTCTTAAGCCGAGTTGAACTCGATATGAACCGTGTGTAGAAAGCACAATTCTTATATTCTGAGCAAGTTCACTGTTCTGTCCCTAATGGAAACACTGTAGAGAAGAAGCATGTTACTTTATCAAAAGCAGAGTGTGTTTCTTGTAAGGCAAGCTAGTGTTTGTTTCCCATTCATAAACAGAGTTAAATCACATGCAGTTTCTATTCCTATGAGCAGGAGTAGTTTTCTGGTAAGGAATGTCACTATTGTGCTCCCATTGACATACACAGTGCAAATAGCACTCGCATCTGTTCCCACAAAGTGCAGTGCATTGGACTGATGAGAAGCTACTGTTCTTGTCAGTTTCCAATGTAGAGTTGAACTAGATATGGCCCGTGTGTTTAATAAGCACAGTTCTTTTGTTCTGTGTAAGCTCGCACTTCTGGCCATGTAGGAAACACAGTAGAGTAGAAGAATGCTCTTTTTTCAAAAGCAGAGTGTGTTATAGTAAGGCGAGCTAGTGTGTACTTTCCATTCATAAATGGAGTTGAATCACATGCAGTTTCTGGTCCTACGAGAAAGAGCTGTCTTCTTGTAAGGAATGTCACTATTGAGCTCCCATTGCCATACACAGTGAAATACCACTAGCGTCTATTCAATGCTTGTACAGTGTATTGGACTGAAAAGAAGTTACTGTTCTTCTCAGTTTCCTAAGCAGAGTTCTACTACATATGGCCAGTGTGTGCAGGTGCAGAGTTCTTTTGTTCTGAGCAAGCTCACTGTTCTGGCCCTAAAAGAAACACAGTAGATTAGAAGAGTGCTCTTTTATGGAAAGCAGAGTGTGTTTCTTGTAAGGTGAGCTAATGTTTATTTCCCATTCATAAACGGAGTTGAAGCACATGCGCTTTCTAGTCCAAGGAGCAACTGATGTTTTCTGGAAACTAAAGTCACTCTTGCAGCCTCATTGCCATACACAGAGCAAACAGCACTGGTGTCTGTTCCCAGCAATTAGTGTATTGGACTGTAAAGAAGCTACTGTCCTTGTAAGTTTCCTATGCAGAGTTGAACTAGATATGGCCCGTGCTTTTTGGTAGCACGGGTCTTTTTTTCTGAGCTACCTCACTTTTCTGGCCATATAAAAAACACAGTAGAGTAAAAAAATGCTCTTTTCTCAAAAGCAGAGTGTGTTTCTTTTAAGGAGAGCTAGTGTGTGTTTCCCAATCATAAACGCAGTTGAATCACAAGCAGTTTCTAGTCCTAAGCCAAGAGTTGTCTTATGTAAGGAATGTCACTATTGTGCTCCCACTTCCATACACAGTGCAAATAACACTGGTATCTGTTCCCAGCAAGTACAGTGTATTGGACTGAAGAGAAGCTACTGATCTTCTCAGTTACCTAAGCAGAGTTGAACTAGATATGGCCCTTGTGTTTAGGAAGCACAGTTCTTTTGTTCTGAGCAAGCTCACTATTCTGGCCCTATAGGAAACAGAGTAGAGTAGAAGAGTGCTCCTTTCTCAAAAGCAGAGTGTGTTTCTTGTAAGGTGAGCTGGTGTTTGTTTCCCATTCATAAACAGAGTTCAATCACATTCAGTTTCTGCTCCTTACACAAGAGTTGTTTTCTGGATAGGAAATTTACTATTGCGCTCCCATTTCCATACACAGTGCAAATAGCATTCGCGTCTCTTCCCAGCAAGAACAGTGTATTGGATGGAAGAGAAGCTATTGCTCTTTTCAGTTTCCTGAGCAGAGTTTAACTAGATATGGACAGTGTGTGTAGAAAGCACAGTTCTTTTGTTCTGAGCAAGCTCACTCTTCTGGCCCTATAGGAAACATAAAAGACTAGACGATTGCTCTTTTCTCAAAATCAGAGTATTTTTCTTGTAAGTCGAACTAGTTTTTGTTTCCATTCCTAAACGGAGTTGAATCACATGCAATTTCTGGTCCTAAGAGCAAGAGTTGTTTTTTGGTTTGAAGAGTCATTATTGTGCTCCCATTGCCATACACAGTGCAAATAGTACTCGCGTCTATTCCCAGCAAGTACAGTGTATTGGATTGAAAAGAAGCTACTATTCTTGTCAGTTTCTTAAGCAGAGTTGAAGTAGATATTGCCTGAGTGTGTAGAAAGCACAGTTCTTTTATTCTGAGCAAGCTCACTCTCCTGGCCCTACAGTAAACATAGTAGTGTAGAAGATGTTCTTTTCTCAAAAGCAGAGTGTGTTTCTTGTAAGACGAGGTAGTGTATATTTCCCATTCATAAATGGAGTTAAATCACATGCAGTTTCTGGTCCTACCCACAAGAGTTGTTTTCTTTTTAAGGAATGTCAATATTGAGATCCCATTGCCATACACAGTACAAAAAGCACTCTCATCTGTTCCCAGCTAGTACAGTGTATTGGACTGAAGAGAAGCTACTGTTTTTGTCAGTTTTCTAAACAGAGTTGAATTAGATGTGGTCTGAGTTTTTCGGAAGCACAGTACTTTTTGTTCTGAGCAACCTCACTCTTCTGGTCCTATAGGAAAGAGAGTAGAGGTGAAGAGTGCTCCTTTCTCAAAAGCAGAGCATCTTTCTTGTAAGGCAAGCTAGTGTTTGTTTCCCATTTATTAACAGAGTTGAATCACATGTATTTTCTGCTCCTATGAGCAAGATTTGCTTTCTGGTAATGAAAGTCACTATTATGTTCCCTTGGGAATACACAGTGCAAATATCACTCTATCTGTTTCCAGCATGTACAGTGTATTGGACTGAAGAGAAGCTACTTTTCTTGTCAGTTTCCAAAGCAGAGTTGAACTAGATATGGCCCGTGTGTGTAGGAAGAACAGTTCTTTTATTCTGAGCAAGCACATTGTTCTGGCAATATAAGAAGCAGAGTAGATCAGATTAGTGATCCCTTCTCAAAAGTAGAGTGTGTTCTTGGAAGGTGAGCTAGTATTTGTTTCCCATTCATAAACGGAGTTGAATCACATGCACTTTCTGGTCCTACTAGCAAGAGTTGTTTTCTGATCAAAAAAAAAAAAAGTCACTATCTTGCTCCCATTGCCATATACAGTGCAAATAGCACTCCCGTCATTTCCTAGCAAGTACAGTGTATTGAAAAGAAGAGAAGCTACTGTTCTTGTTAGTTTCCTAAGCAGAGAAGAACTAGATATGGCTCGTATGTGTAAAAAGCACACTTCTTTTGTTCTGAGCAAGCTCACTGATCTGGCCGTATAGGAAACAGAGTCAGGTAGCAGAATGCTCCTTTCTCAAAAGCAGATTGTGTTTCTTGTCAGGAAAGCTAGTGTTTGTTTCCCATTCATAAACGGAGTTTAATCACATTCAGTTTCTGGTCCTACAAGCAAGACATATTTTCTGGTTAGGAAAGTCACTATTATGCTCCTATTGCCATAAACAGAAAAAATAGCACTCTTGTCTGTTCCGAACAAGTACAATGTATTGGACTGAAGAGAAGCTGCTGTTTTTTTCAGTTTAATGATTTGAACTAGATATGGCCCACATGTGTAAGAAGCACATTTCTTTTTTCGGGGCAAGCTCACACCTCTGGCCAATAGGAAACACATTAGAATAGGAGAGTGCTCTTTTCTCAAAAGCAAATGGTGTTTCTTTTAAAGCAAGATAGTGTATGGTTCCCATTCCCATAAATGGAGTTGAATAACATGCAGTTTCTGGTCCTACCAGCAAGAGAGCAAGAGTTGTTTTCTGGTAAGAAAAGTCACTATTGTGCTCTCATTGCCATACACAGTGCAAATTGCACTTGTGTCTGTTCCCAGCAAGTACAGTGTAGTGGACTGAAGAGAAGCTACTGTTCTTGTGAGTTTCCTAAGCAGAGTTGAACTAGATATGGCCCTTGTGTATAGGAAGCACAGTTCTTTTGTTCTGAGTAAGCTCACTGTCCTGGCATATAGGAAAGACAGTAGAGTAGAAGAGTGCTCTATTATCAAAAGCAGAGTGTGTTTCTTGTAAGGCGAGCTAGTGTTTGTTTCCCAGTCATAAATGGAGTTGAATCACATGCAGTTTCTGCTCCTACAAGCAAGAGTTGTTTTCTGGTAAGAAGAGACACTATTGAGCTCCCATTGCCATACAGAGCGCAAAAAGCACTCCCGTCTGTTCCCAGCATGTACAGTGTATTGGACTGAAGAGAAGCTACTGTTTTTGTCAGTTTCCTGAGAAGAGTTGAACTAGATATGGCGCTTGTGTTTAGAAAGCACAGTTCTTTTGTTCTGAGCTAGCTCACTGTTCTGGCTTATAGGAAACACAGTAGAGTAGAAGAGTGCTCTTTTCTCAAAAGCAGACTGTGTTTCTTGTAAGGCGAGCTTGGGTTTGTTTCCCAGTCATAAATAGAGTTGAATCACATACAATTTGTGGTCCTACGAGCAAGAGTTGTTTTCTGGTAAGAAGAGTCACTATTGAGCTCCCATTGCCATAGACAGTGCAAATAGCACTCGCGTCTGTTCCCAGCAAGTACAGGGTATTGGAACAAAGAGAAGCTACAGTTCTTGTCAGTTTCCGAAGCAGAGTTGAACTAGATATGGCCCTTGTGTGTAGGAAGCTCAGCGATTTTGTTCTGAGCAAGCTCACTGTTCTGGCCGTATAGGAAACACAGTAGAGTAGAAGAGTGCTCTTTTCTCAAAAGCAGAGTGTGTTTCTTGTAAAGTGAGCTAGTGTTTTTTTCCCAGTCATAAATGGAGTTGAATCACATGCAGTTTGTGGTCCTACAAACAAGAGTTGTTTTCTGGTAAGAAGAGTCACTATTGCGCACCCATTGCCATACACAGTGAAAATAGCACTTGCGTTTGTTCCCAGCAAGTACAGTGTATTGGACTGAAGAGAAGCTACTGTTCTTGTGAGTTTCCTAAGCAGAGTTGAACTAGATATGTCCGTTGTGTACAGGAAGCACAGTTCTTTTGTTCTGAGCAAGCTCACTGTTCTGGCATATAGGAAACACAGTAGAGTAGAAGAGTGCTCTTTTCTCAAACACAGAGTGTGTTTCTTGTAAGGCGAGCTTGTATTTGTTTCCGGGTCATAAATGGAGTTGAATCAAATGCAGTTAGTAGTCCTACAAACAAGAGTTGTTTTCTGGTAAGAAGAGTCACTATTGTGCTCAGTTTGCCATACACAGTGAAAATAGCACTCTTTACTCTTCTCAGCAAGTACAGTGTATTGGACCAGAAAGAAGCTAATGTTCTTGTCAGATCCTAAGCAGAGTTGAACTAGATATGGCCCTTGTTTGTAGGAAGCACAGTTCTTTTGTTCTGAGCAAGCTCACTGTTCTGGCATATAGGAAACACAGTAGAGTAGAAGAGTGCTCTTTTCTCAAAAGCAGAGTGTGTTTCTTGTAAGGCAATCCCGTGTTTGTTTCCCAGTCATAAATGGAGTTGAATCACATGCAGTTTGTGGTCCTACGAGCAAGAGTTGTTTTCTGGTAAGAAGAGTCACTCTTGTGCTCCCATTGCTATATACAGCGCAAATAGCACTCACGTCTGTTCCTAGCAAGTACAGTGTATTGGACTGAAGAGAAGCTACTGTTCTTATGAGGTTCCTAAGCAGAGTTGAACTAGATATGGCCCTTGTGTGCAGGAAGCACAGTTCTTTTGTTCTGAGCAAACACACTTTTCTGGCCCTATAGGAAACACAGTGGAGTAGAAGAGTGCTCTTTTCTCAAAAGCAGAGTGTGTTTCTTGTAAGGTGAGCTAGTATTTGTTTCCCAATCATAAAAGGAGTTGAATCACATGCAGTTTGTTGTCCTACGAGCAAGAGTTGTTTTCTGGTAAGAAGAGTCACTCTTGTGTTCCCATTGCCATACACAGTTCAAATAGCACTTGTGTCTCTTCCCAGGAAGTACAGTGTATTGGACTGAAGAGAAGCTACTGTTCTTGTGAGTTTCCTAAGCAGAGTTGAACTAGATATGGCCCTTGTGTGTAGGAAGCACAGTTCTTTTGTTCTGAGCAAGCTCACTGTTCTGGCCATTTAGGAAACACAGTAGAGTAGAAGAGTGCTGTATTATCAAATTCAGAGTGTGTTTCTTGTAAGGCGAGCTAGTTTTTGTTTCCCAGTCATAAATGGAGTTGAATCACATGCAGTTTCTGGTACTATGAACAAGAGGTGGTTTCTGGTAAGAAGAGTAACTCTTGTGCTCCCATTCCCATATACAGTGCAAATAGCACTTGCGTCTGTTCCCAGCAAGTACCGTGTATTGGACTGAAGAGAAGCTACTGTTCTTGTGATTTTCCTATGCACAGTTGCACTACATATGGCCCTTGTGTGTAGGCAATACAGTTCTTTTGTTCTGATTAAGCTCACTGTTCTGGCCCTGTAGGAAACACAGTAGAGTAGAAGAGTGTTCTTTTCTCAAAAGCAGAGTGTGTTTCTTGTAAAGCGAGGTAGCGTTTGTTTCCCAGTCCTAAATGGAGTTGAATCACATGCAGTTTCTGGTCCTACAACCAAGAGTTGTTTTCTGGTATGAAGAGTCACTATTGCGCTCCCATTGTCATACACAGGGAAAATAGCACTGGCGTCTGTTCCCAGCATGTACAGTGTATTGGACTGAAGAGGATCTACTGTCCATGTCAGTTTTCAAAGCAGAATTGAACTAGATATGGCCGTGTGTGTAGGAAAAACAGTTCTTTTGTTCTGAGCAAGCTCTCTGTTCTGGCCCATATAGTAAACACAGTAGAGTAGAAGAGTGCTCTTTCCTCAAAAGCAGAGTGTGTTTCTTGTAAGGCAAGCTAGCTTTTGTTTCCCAGTCCTAAATGGAGTGGAATCACATGCAGTTTTTGGTCCTACGAGCAAGAGTTGTTTTCTGGTAAGGAAAGTCACTATTACGCTCCCATTGTCATACACAGTGCAAACAGAACTTGCGTCTGTTTCCAGCAAGTACAGTGTATTGGACAGAAGAGGAGCTACTGTTCTTGTCAGTTTCCTAAGCAGAGTTGAACTAGATATGGCCCGTGTGTGTAGGAAGCACATTACGTTTGTTCTGAGCAAGCTCACTGCTCAGACCCCATGGGAAACACAGTAGAGTAGAAGACTGCTCATTTCTCAAAAGCAGAGTGTGTTTCTTGTAAGGCGAGCTAACCTTTTTTTCCCATTCCAAAATGGAGTTGATTCACATGCAGTTTCTGGTCCTAGAGCAAGAGTTGTTTTCTGGTAAGAAGAGTCACTATTGCGGTCCCATTGGCATACACAGGGCAAATAGCACTGGCATCTCTTCCCAGCATGTACAGTGTATTGGACTGAAGAGGAGCTACTGTTCTTGTCAGTTTCCTAAGCAGAGTTGAACTAGATATGGCCCCTGTGTGTAGGAAGCACAGTTCTTTTGTTCTGAGCAAGCTCACTGTTCTGGCCTTATAGAAAACACAGTAGAGTAGAAGAGTGCTCTTTTCTCAAAAGCAGAGTGTGTTTCATGTAAGGCGAGCTAGCGTTTGTTTCCCAGTCCTAAATGGAGTTGAGTCACATGCAGTTTCTGGTCCTACGAGCAAGAGTTGTTTTCTGGTAAGAAGAGTCACTATTGCGCTCCCATTGCCATACATAGTGCAAATAGCACTCGGGTGTGTTCCCAGCAAGTACAGTGTATTGGACTGAAGAGGAGCTACTGTTCTTGTCAGCTTCCTAAGCAGAGTTGAACTAGATATGGCTGTGTGTGTAGGAAGCACAGTTCTTTTGTTCTGAGCAAGCTCTCTATTCTGGCCCTATAGAAAACACAGTAGAGTAGAGAGTGCTCTTTTCTCAAAAGCAGAGTGTGTTTCTTGTAAGGCGAGCTATCGTTTGTTTCCCAGTCCTAAATGGAGTTGAATCACATGCAGTTTCTGATCCTACGAGCAAGAGTTGTTTCCTGGTAAGAAGAGTCACTATTGCGGTCCCATTGGCATACACAGGGCAAATAGCACTGGCATCTCTTCCCAGCATGTACAGTGTATTGGACTGAAGAGGAGCTACTGTTCTTGTCAGTTTCCTAAGCAGAGTTGAACTAGATATGGCCCTGTGTAGGAAGCACAGTTCTTTTGTTCTGTGCAAGCTGTCTCTTCTGGCCCTATAGGAAACCCAGTAGAGTAGAAGAGTGCTCTTTTCTCAAAAGCAGAGTGTGTTTCTTGTAAGGCGAGCTAGCGTTTGTTTCCCAGTCCTAAATGGAGTTGAGTCACATGCAGTTTCTTGTCCTACGAGCAAGAGTTGTTTTCTGGTAAGAAGAGTCACTATTGAGCTCCCATTGCCATACACAGTGCAAATAGCACTCGCGTCTGTTCGCAGCAAGTACAGTGTATTGGACTGAAGAGGATCTACTTTTCTTGTCAGTTTTTTAAGCAGAGTTGAACTAGATATGGCCCGTGTGTGTAGGAAGCACAGTTCTTTTCTTCTGAGCAAGCTAACTGTTCGGACCCCATAGGAAACACAGTAGAGTAGAAGAGGGCTCTTTTCGCAAAAGCAGACTGTGTTTCTTGTAAGGCGAGCTAGTATTTGTTTCCAAGTCAGAAATTGAGTTGAATCCCATGCAGTTTCTGGTCCGACAACCAAGAGTTGTTTTTTGGTATGAAGAGTCACTATTGCGCTCCCATTGTCATACACAGGGAAAATAGCACTTGCATCTGTTCCCAGCATGAACAGTGTATTGGACTGAAGAGGATCTACTGTTCTTGTCAGTTTACTAAGCAGAATTGAACTAGATATGGCCGTGTGTGTAGGAAGCACAGTTCTTTTGTTCTGAGCAAGCTCAATGTTCTAGCCCTATAGGAAACACAGTAGAGTAGAAGAGTGCTCTTTTCTCAAAAGCAGACTGTGTTTCTTGTAAGGAGAGGTAGCGTTTGTTTCCCAGTCCTAAATGCAGTTGAATCACAGGCAGTTTGTGGCCCTACGAGCTAGAGTTGTTTTCTGGTAAGAAGAGTCACTATTGTGCTCCCATTGCCATACACAGTGCAAATAGCACTCGCGTCTGTTCTTAGCAAGTACAGTGCATTGGACTGAAGAGGAGCTACAGTTCTTGTCAGTTTCCTAAGCAGAGTTGAACTAGATATGGCCCGTGTGTGTAGGAAGCACAGTTCTTTTGTTCCGAGCAAGCTCTCTCTTCTGGCACTATAGGAAACACAGTAGAGTAGAAGAGTGCTCTTTCCTCAAAAGCAGAGTGTGTTTCTTGTAAGGCGTGCTAGCATTTGTTTCCCAGTCCTAAATGGAGTTGAATCACATGCAGTTTGTAGTCCTACAAGCAAGAGTTGTTTTCTGGTAAGAAGAGTCACTATTGCGCTCCCATTGCCATACACAGTGCAAATAGTGCTCCATCTGTTCCCAGCAAGTACAGTGTATTGGAATGAAGAGGAGCTACTGTTCTTGTCAGTTTCCTAAGCAGAGTTGAAATAGATATGTCCCGTGTGAGTAGGAAGCACAGTTCTTTTCTTCTGAGCAAGCTAACTGTTCAGACCCCATAGGAAACACAGTAGAGTAGAAGAGTGCTCTTTCATCAAAAGCAGGGTGTGTTTCTTGTAAGGCGAGCTACTGTTTATTTCCAAAAGAAAATGGAGTTGAATCCCATGCAGTTTCTGGTCCTACGAGCAAGAGTTGTTTTCTGGTAAGAAGAGTCACTATTGCGCTCCCATTGCCATACATAGTGCAAATAGCACTCGGGTGTGTTCCCAGCAAGTACAGTGTATTGGACTGAAGAGGAGCTACTGTTCTTGTCAGCTTCCTAAGCAGAGTTGAACTAGATATGGCTGTGTGTGTAGGAAGCACAGTTCTTTTGTTCTGAGCAAGCTCTCTATTCTGGCCCTATAGAAAACACAGTAGAGTAGAGAGTGCTCTTTTCTCAAAAGCAGAGTGTGTTTCTTGTAAGGCGAGCTATCGTTTGTTTCCCAGTCCTAAATGGAGTTGAATCACATGCAGTTTCTGATCCTACGAGCAAGAGTTGTTTCCTGGTAAGAAGAGTCACTATTGCGGTCCCATTGGCATACACAGGGCAAATAGCAATGGCATCTCTTCCCAGCATGTACAGTGTATAGGACTGAAGAGGAGCCACTGTTCTTGTAACTTTCCTAAGCAGAGTTGAACTAGATATGGCCCCTGTGTGTAGGAAGCACAGTTCTTTTGTTCTGAGCAAGCTCAATGTTCTGGCCCTATAGGAAACCCAGTAGAGTAGAAGAGTGCTCTTTTCTCAAAAGCAGAGTGTGTTTCTTGTAAGGCGAGCCAGCATTTGTTTCCCAGTCTTAAGTGGAGTTGATTCACATGCAGTTTTTGGTCCTAGGAGCAAGAGTTGTTTTCTGGTAAGGAAAGTCACTATTGCGCTCCCATTTCCATACACAGTGCAAACAGCACTCGCGTCTGTTTCCAGCAAATACAGTGTATTGGACTGAAGAGGAGCTACTGTTTTTGTCAGTTTCCTAAGCAGAGTTGAACTAGATATGGCCCGTGTGTGTAGGAAGCACAGTTCTTTTGTTCTGAGCAAGCTCACTGTTCGGACTCCATAGGAAACACAGTAGAGTAGAAGAGTGCTATTTTCTCAAAATCAGAGTGTGTTTATTGTAAGGCGAGCTAGTGTTTGTTTCCAAGTCAGAAATTGAGTTGAATCCCATGCAGTTTCTGGTCCTACAAGCAAGAGTTGTTTTCTGGTAAGAAGAGTCACTATTGTGCTCCCATTGCCGTACACATTGCAAATAGCACTCGCGTCTGTTCCCAGCAAGTACAGTGTATTGGACTGAAGAGGAGCTACTGTTCTTGTCAGTTTCCTAAGCAGAGTTGAACTAGATATGGCCGTGTGTGTAGGAAGCACAGTTCTTTTTTTCTGTGCAAGCTATCTCTTCCTGCCCTATAGGAAACACAGTAGAGTAGAAGAGTGCTCTTTTATCAAAAGCAGAGTGTGCTTCTTGTAAGGAGAGCTAGCGTTTGTTTCCCGGTCCTAAATGGAGTTGAGTCACATGCAGTTTCTGGTCCTACCAGCAAGAGTTGTTTTCTGGTAAGAAGAGTCACTATTGTGCTCCCATTGCCATACACAGAGCAAATAGCACTCGCGTCTCTTCCCAGCAAGTACAGTGTATTGGACTGAAAAGGAGCTACTGTTCTTGTCAGTTTCTTAGCAGAGTTGAACTAGATATGTCCCGTGTGTGTAGGAAGCACAGTTCTTTTGTTCTGAGCAAAGTAACTGTTCGGACCCCATAAGAAACACAGTAGAGTAGAAGAGTGCTATTTTCTAAAAATCAGAGTGTGTTTATTGTAATGCGAGCCAGTGTTTGTTTTTCAGTCAGAAATGGAGTTGAATCCCATGCAGTTTCTGGTCCTACACGCAAGAGTAGTTTTCTGGTAAGAAGAGTCACTATTGCACTCCCATTGCCATACACAGCGCAAATATTGCTCGATCTGTTCCCAGCAAGTACAGTGTATTGGACTGAAGAGGAGCTACTGTTCTTGTCAGTTTCCTAAGCAGAGTTGAACTAGATATGGCTGTGTGTGTAGGAAGCACAGTTCTTTTGTTCTGAGCAAGCTCTCTCTTCTGGCCCTATAGGAAACACAGTAGAGTAGAAGAGTGGTCTTTTCTCAAAAGCAGAGTGTGTTTCTTGTAAGGTGAGCTAGCGTTTGTTTCCCAGTCCTAAATGGAGTTGAGTCTCATGCAGATTCTGGTCCTGGGAGCAAGAGTTGTTTTCTGGTAAGAAGAGTCACTATTTCGCTCCCATTGCCATACACAGTGCAAATAGCACTCATGTCTGTACCCAGCAAGTACAGTGTATTGGACTGAAGAGGATCTACTGTCTTGTCAGTCTCCTAAGCAGAGTTGAACTCGATATGTCCCGTGTGTGTAGGAAGCACAGTTCTTTTGTTCTGAGCAAGCTCACTGTTCGGACACCATAGGAAACACAGTAGAGTAGAAGAGTCCTCTTTACTCCAAAGCAGAGTGTGTTTCTTGTAAAGCGAGGTAGCGTTTGTTTCCCAGTCCTAAATGGAGTTGAATCACATGCAGTTTCTGGTCCTACAACCAAGAGTTGTTTTCTGGTATGAAGAGTCACTATTGCGCTCCCATTGTCATACACAGGGAAAATAGCACTGGCGTCTGTTCCCAGCATGTACAGTGTATTGGACTGAAGAGGATCTACTGTCCATGTCAGTTTTCAAAGCAGAATTGAACTAGATATGGCCGTGTGTGTAGGAAAAACAGTTCTTTTGTTCTGAGCAAGCTCTCTGTTCTGGCCCATATAGTAAACACAGTAGAGTAGAAGAGTGCTCTTTCCTCAAAAGCAGAGTGTGTTTCTTGTAAGGCAAGCTGGCTTTTGTTTCCCAGTCCTAAATGGAGTGGAATCACATGCAGTTTTTGGTCCTAGGAGCAAGAGTTGTTTTCTGGTAAGGAAAGTCACTATTACGCTCCCATTGTCATACACAGTGCAAACAGAACTTGCGTCTGTTTCCAGCAAGTACAGTGTATTGGACAGAAGAGGAGCTACTGTTCTTGTCAGTTTCCTAAGCAGAGTTGAACTAGATATGGCCCGTGTG
Organism: Peromyscus eremicus; assembly: GCF_949786415.1. Taxonomy (NCBI): domain Eukaryota; kingdom Metazoa; phylum Chordata; class Mammalia; order Rodentia; family Cricetidae; genus Peromyscus; species Peromyscus eremicus. Next base: position 154,278 of record NW_026734832.1, read on the forward strand.
TGTAGGAAGCACATTACGTTTGTTCTGAGCAAGCTCACTGCTCAGACCCCATGGGAAACACAGTAGAGTAGAAGACTGCTCATTTCTCAAAAGCAGAGTGTGTTTCTTGTAAGGCGAGCTAACCTTTTTTTCCCATTCCAAAATGGAGTTGATTCACATGCAGTTTCTGGTCCTAGAGCAAGAGTTGTTTTCTGGTAAGAAGAGTAATTATTGCGCTCCCATTGTCATACACAGTGCAAATAGTACTGGCATCTCTTCCCAGCATGTACAGTGTATTGGACTGAAGAGGAGCTACTGTTCTTGTCAGTTTCCTAAGCAGAGTTGAACTAGATATGGCCCCTGTGTGTAGGAAGCACAGTTCTTTTGTTCTGAGCAAGCTCACTGTTCTGGCCTTATAGAAAACACAGTAGAGTAGAAGAGTGCTCTTTTCTCAAAAGCAGAGTGTGTTTCATGTAAGGCGAGCTAGCGTTTGTTTCCCAGTCCTAAATGGAGTTGAGTCACATGCAGTTTCTGGTCCTACGAGCAAGAGTTGTTTTCTGGTAAGAAGAGTCACTATTGCGCTCCCATTGCCATACATAGTGCAAATAGCACTCGGGTGTGTTCCCAGCAAGTACAGTGTATTGGACTGAAGAGGAGCTACTGTTCTTGTCAGCTTCCTAAGCAGAGTTGAACTAGATATGGCTGTGTGTGTAGGAAGCACAGTTCTTTTGTTCTGAGCAAGCTCTCTATTCTGGCCCTATAGAAAACACAGTAGAGTAGAGAGTGCTCTTTTCTCAAAAGCAGAGTGTGTTTCTTGTAAGGCGAGCTATCGTTTGTTTCCCAGTCCTAAATGGAGTTGAATCACATGCAGTTTCTGATCCTACGAGCAAGAGTTGTTTCCTGGTAAGAAGAGTCACTATTGCGGTCCCATTGGCATACACAGGGCAAATAGCACTGGCATCTCTTCCCAGCATGTACAGTGTATTGGACTGAAGAGGAGCTACTGTTCTTGTCAGTTTCCTAAGCAGAGTTGAACTAGATATGGCCCTGTGTAGGAAGCACAGTTCTTTTGTTCTGTGCAAGCTGTCTCTTCTGGCCCTATAGGAAACCCAGTAGAGTAGAAGAGTGCTCTTTTCTCAAAAGCAGAGTGTGTTTCTTGTAAGGCGAGCTAGCGTTTGTTTCCCAGTCCTAAATGGAGTTGAGTCACATGCAGTTTCTTGTCCTACGAGCAAGAGTTGTTTTCTGGTAAGAAGAGTCACTATTGAGCTCCCATTGCCATACACAGTGCAAATAGCACTCGCGTCTGTTCGCAGCAAGTACAGTGTATTGGACTGAAGAGGATCTACTTTTCTTGTCAGTTTTTTAAGCAGAGTTGAACTAGATATGGCCCGTGTGTGTAGGAAGCACAGTTCTTTTCTTCTGAGCAAGCTAACTGTTCGGACCCCATAGGAAACACAGTAGAGTAGAAGAGGGCTCTTTTCGCAAAAGCAGACTGTGTTTCTTGTAAGGCGAGCTAGTATTTGTTTCCAAGTCAGAAATTGAGTTGAATCCCATGCAGTTTCTGGTCCGACAACCAAGAGTTGTTTTTTGGTATGAAGAGTCACTATTGCGCTCCCATTGTCATACACAGGGAAAATAGCACTTGCATCTGTTCCCAGCATGAACAGTGTATTGGACTGAAGAGGATCTACTGTTCTTGTCAGTTTACTAAGCAGAATTGAACTAGATATGGCCGTGTGTGTAGGAAGCACAGTTCTTTTGTTCTGAGCAAGCTCAATGTTCTAGCCCTATAGGAAACACAGTAGAGTAGAAGAGTGCTCTTTTCTCAAAAGCAGACTGTGTTTCTTGTAAGGAGAGGTAGCGTTTGTTTCCCAGTCCTAAATGCAGTTGAATCACAGGCAGTTTGTGGCCCTACGAGCAAGAGTTGTTTTCTGGTAAGAAGAGTCACTATTGTGCTCCCATTGCCATACACAGTGCAAATAGCACTCGCGTCTGTTCTTAGCAAGTACAGTGCATTGGACTGAAAAGGAGCTACAGTTCTTGTCAGTTTCCTAAGCAGAGTTGAACTAGATATGGCCCGTGTGTGTAGGAAGCACAGTTCTTTTGTTCTGAGCAAGCTCTCTCTTCTGGCACTATAGGAAACACAGTAGAGTAGAAGAGTGCTCTTTCCTCAAAAGCAGAGTGTGTTTCTTGTAAGGCGTGCTAGCATTTGTTTCCCAGTCCTAAATGGAGTTGAATCACATGCAGTTTGTAGTCCTACAAGCAAGAGTTGTTTTCTGGTAAGAAGAGTCACTATTGCGCTCCCATTGCCATACACAGTGCAAATAGTGCTCCATCTGTTCCCAGCAAGTACAGTGTATTGGAATGAAGAGGAGCTACTGTTCTTGTCAGTTTCCTAAGCAGAGTTGAAATAGATATGTCCCGTGTGAGTAGGAAGCACAGTTCTTTTCTTCTGAGCAAGCTAACTGTTCAGACCCCATAGGAAACACAGTAGAGTAGAAGAGTGCTCTTTCATCAAAAGCAGGGTGTGTTTCTTGTAAGGCGAGCTACTGTTTATTTCCAAAAGAAAATGGAGTTGAATCCCATGCAGTTTCTGGTCCTACGAGCAAGAGTTGTTTTCTGGTAAGAAGAGTCACTATTGCGCTCCCATTGCCATACATAGTGCAAATAGCACTCGGGTGTGTTCCCAGCAAGTACAGTGTATTGGACTGAAGAGGAGCTACTGTTCTTGTCAGCTTCCTAAGCAGAGTTGAACTAGATATGGCTGTGTGTGTAGGAAGCACAGTTCTTTTGTTCTGAGCAAGCTCTCTATTCTGGCCCTATAGAAAACACAGTAGAGTAGAGAGTGCTCTTTTCTCAAAAGCAGAGTGTGTTTCTTGTAAGGCGAGCTATCGTTTGTTTCCCAGTCCTAAATGGAGTTGAATCACATGCAGTTTCTGATCCTACGAGCAAGAGTTGTTTCCTGGTAAGAAGAGTCACTATTGCGGTCCCATTGGCATACACAGGGCAAATAGCAATGGCATCTCTTCCCAGCATGTACAGTGTATAGGACTGAAGAGGAGCCACTGTTCTTGTAACTTTCCTAAGCAGAGTTGAACTAGATATGGCCCCTGTGTGTAGGAAGCACAGTTCTTTTGTTCTGAGCAAGCTCAATGTTCTGGCCCTATAGGAAACCCAGTAGAGTAGAAGAGTGCTCTTTTCTCAAAAGCAGAGTGTGTTTCTTGTAAGGCGAGCCAGCATTTGTTTCCCAGTCTTAAGTGGAGTTGATTCACATGCAGTTTTTGGTCCTAGGAGCAAGAGTTGTTTTCTGGTAAGGAAAGTCACTATTGCGCTCCCATTTCCATACACAGTGCAAACAGCACTCGCGTCTGTTTCCAGCAAATACAGTGTATTGGACTGAAGAGGAGCTACTGTTTTTGTCAGTTTCCTAAGCAGAGTTGAACTAGATATGGCCCGTGTGTGTAGGAAGCACAGTTCTTTTGTTCTGAGCAAGCTCACTGTTCGGACTCCATAGGAAACACAGTAGAGTAGAAGAGTGCTATTTTCTCAAAATCAGAGTGTGTTTATTGTAAGGCGAGCTAGTGTTTGTTTCCAAGTCAGAAATTGAGTTGAATCCCATGCAGTTTCTGGTCCTACAAGCAAGAGTTGTTTTCTGGTAAGAAGAGTCACTATTGTGCTCCCATTGCCGTACACATTGCAAATAGCACTCGCGTCTGTTCCCAGCAAGTACAGTGTATTGGACTGAAGAGGAGCTACTGTTCTTGTCAGTTTCCTAAGCAGAGTTGAACTAGATATGGCCGTGTGTGTAGGAAGCACAGTTCTTTTTTTCTGTGCAAGCTATCTCTTCCTGCCCTATAGGAAACACAGTAGAGTAGAAGAGTGCTCTTTTATCAAAAGCAGAGTGTGCTTCTTGTAAGGAGAGCTAGCGTTTGTTTCCCGGTCCTAAATGGAGTTGAGTCACATGCAGTTTCTGGTCCTACCAGCAAGAGTTGTTTTCTGGTAAGAAGAGTCACTATTGTGCTCCCATTGCCATACACAGAGCAAATAGCACTCGCGTCTCTTCCCAGCAAGTACAGTGTATTGGACTGAAAAGGAGCTACTGTTCTTGTCAGTTTCTTAGCAGAGTTGAACTAGATATGTCCCGTGTGTGTAGGAAGCACAGTTCTTTTGTTCTGAGCAAAGTAACTGTTCGGACCCCATAAGAAACACAGTAGAGTAGAAGAGTGCTATTTTCTAAAAATCAGAGTGTGTTTATTGTAATGCGAGCCAGTGTTTGTTTTTCAGTCAGAAATGGAGTTGAATCCCATGCAGTTTCTGGTCCTACACGCAAGAGTAGTTTTCTGGTAAGAAGAGTCACTATTGCACTCCCATTGCCATACACAGCGCAAATATTGCTCGATCTGTTCCCAGCAAGTACAGTGTATTGGACTGAAGAGGAGCTACTGTTCTTGTCAGTTTCCTAAGCAGAGTTGAACTAGATATGGCTGTGTGTGTAGGAAGCACAGTTCTTTTGTTCTGAGCAAGCTCTCTCTTCTGGCCCTATAGGAAACACAGTAGAGTAGAAGAGTGGTCTTTTCTCAAAAGCAGAGTGTGTTTCTTGTAAGGTGAGCTAGCGTTTGTTTCCCAGTCCTAAATGGAGTTGAGTCTCATGCAGATTCTGGTCCTGGGAGCAAGAGTTGTTTTCTGGTAAGAAGAGTCACTATTTCGCTCCCATTGCCATACACAGTGCAAATAGCACTCATGTCTGTACCCAGCAAGTACAGTGTATTGGACTGAAGAGGATCTACTGTCTTGTCAGTCTCCTAAGCAGAGTTGAACTCGATATGTCCCGTGTGTGTAGGAAGCACAGTTCTTTTGTTCTGAGCAAGCTCACTGTTCGGACACCATAGGAAACACAGTAGAGTAGAAGAGTCCTCTTTACTCCAAAGCAGAGTGTGTTTCTTGTAAAGCGAGGTAGCGTTTGTTTCCCAGTCCTAAATGGAGTTGAATCACATGCAGTTTCTGGTCCTACAACCAAGAGTTGTTTTCTGGTATGAAGAGTCACTATTGCGCTCCCATTGTCATACACAGGGAAAATAGCACTGGCGTCTGTTCCCAGCATGTACAGTGTATTGGACTGAAGAGGATCTACTGTCCATGTCAGTTTTCAAAGCAGAATTGAACTAGATATGGCCGTGTGTGTAGGAAAAACAGTTCTTTTGTTCTGAGCAAGCTCTCTGTTCTGGCCCATATAGTAAACACAGTAGAGTAGAAGAGTGCTCTTTCCTCAAAAGCAGAGTGTGTTTCTTGTAAGGCAAGCTAGCTTTTGTTTCCCAGTCCTAAATGGAGTGGAATCACATGCAGTTTTTGGTCCTAGGAGCAAGAGTTGTTTTCTGGTAAGGAAAGTCACTATTACGCTCCCATTGTCATACACAGTGCAAACAGAACTTGCGTCTGTTTCCAGCAAGTACAGTGTATTGGACAGAAGAGGAGCTACTGTTCTTGTCAGTTTCCTAAGCAGAGTTGAACTAGATATGGCCCGTGTGTGTAGGAAGCACATTACGTTTGTTCTGAGCAAGCTCACTGCTCAGACCCCATGGGAAACACAGTAGAGTAGAAGACTGCTCATTTCTCAAAAGCAGAGTGTGTTTCTTGTAAGGCGAGCTAACCTTTTTTTCCCATTCCAAAATGGAGTTGATTCACATGCAGTTTCTGGTCCTAGAGCAAGAGTTGTTTTCTGGTAAGAAGAGTAATTATTGCGCTCCCATTGTCATACACAGTGCAAATAGTACTGGCATCTCTTCCCAGCATGTACAGTGTATTGGACTGAAGAGGAGCTACTGTTCTTGTCAGTTTCCTAAGCAGAGTTGAACTAGATATGGCCCCTGTGTGTAGGAAGCACAGTTCTTTTGTTCTGAGCAAGCTAACTGTTCTGGCCTTATAGAAAACACAGTAGAGTAGAAGAGTGCTCTTTTCTCAAAAGCAGAGTGTGTTTCATGTAAGGCGAGCTAGCGTTTGTTTCCCAGTCCTAAATGGAGTTGAGTCACATGCAGTTTCTGGTCCTACGAGCAAGAGTTGTTTTCTGGTAAGAAGAGTCACTATTGCGCTCCCATTGCCATACATAGTGCAAATAGCACTCGGGTGTGTTCCCAGCAAGTACAGTGTATTGGACTGAAGAGGAGCTACTGTTCTTGTCAGCTTCCTAAGCAGAGTTGAACTAGATATGGCTGTGTGTGTAGGAAGCACAGTTCTTTTGTTCTGAGCAAGCTCTCTATTCTGGCCCTATAGAAAACACAGTAGAGTAGAGAGTGCTCTTTTCTCAAAAGCAGAGTGTGTTTCTTGTAAGGCGAGCTATCGTTTGTTTCCCAGTCCTAAATGGAGTTGAATCACATGCAGTTTCTGATCCTACGAGCAAGAGTTGTTTCCTGGTAAGAAGAGACACTATTGCGGTCCCATTGGCATACACAGGGCAAATAGCACTGGCATCTCTTATCAGCATGTACAGTGTATTGGACTGAAGAGGAGCTACTGTTCTTGTCAGTTTCCTAAGCAGAGTTGAACTAGATATGGCCCTGTGTAGGAAGCACAGTTCTTTTGTTCTGTGCAAGCTGTCTCTTCTGGCCCTATAGGAAACCCAGTAGAGTAGAAGAGTGCTCTTTTCTCAAAAGCAGAGTGTGTTTCTTGTAAGGCGAGCTAGCGTTTGTTTCCCAGTCCTAAATGGAGTTGAGTCACATGCAGTTTCTTGTCCTACGAGCAAGAGTTGTTTTCTGGTAAGAAGAGTCACTATTGAGCTCCCATTGCCATACACAGTGCAAATAGCACTCGCGTCTGTTCGCAGCAAGTACAGTGTATTGGACTGAAGAGGATCTACTTTTCTTGTCAGTTTTTTAAGCAGAGTTGAACTAGATATGGCCCGTGTGTGTAGGAAGCACAGTTCTTTTCTTCTGAGCAAGCTAACTGTTCGGACCCCATAGGAAACACAGTAGAGTAGAAGAGGGCTCTTTTCGCAAAAGCAGACTGTGTTTCTTGTAAGGCGAGCTAGTATTTGTTTCCAAGTCAGAAATTGAGTTGAATCCCATGCAGTTTCTGGTCCGACAACCAAGAGTTGTTTTTTGGTATGAAGAGTCACTATTGCGCTCCCATTGTCATACACAGGGAAAATAGCACTTGCATCTGTTCCCAGCATGAACAGTGTATTGGACTGAAGAGGATCTACTGTTCTTGTCAGTTTACTAAGCAGAATTGAACTAGATATGGCCGTGTGTGTAGGAAGCACAGTTCTTTTGTTCTGAGCAAGCTCACTGTTCGGACACCATAGGAAACACAGTAGAGTAGAAGAGTGCTCTTTTCTCAAAAGCAGAGTGTGTTTCTTCTAAGGCGAGCTAGCGTTTGTTTCCCAGTCTTAAATGGAGTTGAAACACATGCAGTTTTTGGTCCTATGAGCAAGAGTTGTTTTCTGGTAAGGAAAGTCACTATTGCGCTCCTATTTACATACACAGTGCAAACAGCACTGGCGTCTGTTTCCAGCAAGTACAGTGTATTGGACTGAAGAGGAGCTACTGTTCTTGTCAGTTTCCTAAGCAGAGTTGAACTAGATATGTCCCGTGTGTGTAGGAAGCACAGTTCTTTTGTTCTGAGCAAAGTCACTGTTCGGACCCCATAAGAAACACAGTAGAGTAGAAGAGTGCTATTTTCTAAAAAGCAGATTGTGTTTATTGTTATGCGAGCCAGTGTTTGTTTTCCAGTCAGAAATGGAGTTGAATCCCATGCAGTTTCTGGTCCTACAAGCAAGAGTTGTTTTCTGCTAAGAAGAGTCACTATTGCGATCCCATTGCCATACACAGTGCAAATAGTGCTCGATCTGTTCCCAGCAAGTACAGTGTATTGGACTGAAGAGGAGCTACTGTTCTTGTCAGTTTCCTAAGCAGAGTTGAACTAGATATGGCCGTGTGTGTAAAAGCACAGTTCTTTTGTTCTGAGCAAGCTCACTGTTCTGGCCTTATAGGAAACACAGTAGAGTAGAAGAGTGCTCTTTTCTCAAAAGCAGAGTGTGTTTCTCGTAAGGCAAGCTAGCATTTGTTTCACAGTCCTAAATGGAGTTGAATCACATGCAATTTGTGGTCCTTCGACCAAGAGTTGTTTTCTGGTATGAAGAGTCACTATTGCGCTCCCATTGTCATACACAGGGCAAATAGCACTTGCGTCTGTTCCCAGCATGAACAGTGTATGGGACTGAAGAGGATCTACTGTTCTTGTCACTTTCCTAAGCAGAGTTGAACTAGATATGGCCCCTGTCTGTAGGAAGCACAGTTCTTTTGTTCTGAGCAAGCTCAATGTTCTAGCCCTATAGGAAACACAGTAGAGTAGAAGAGTGCTCTTTTCTCAAAAGCAGACTGTGTTTCTTGTAAGGAGAGGTAGCGTTTGTTTCCCAGTCCTAAATGCAGTTGAATCACAGGCAGTTTGTGGCCCTACGAGCAAGAGTTGTTTTCTGGTAAGAAGAGTCACTATTGTGCTCCCATTGCCATACACAGTGCAAATAGCACTCGCGTCTGTTCTTAGCAAGTACAGTGCATTGGACTGAAGAGGAGCTACAGTTCTTGTCAGTTTCCTAAGCAGAGTTGAACTAGATATGGCCCGTGTGTGTAGGAAGCACAGTTCTTTTGTTCTGAGCAAGCTCTCTCTTCTGGCACTATAGGAAACACAGTAGAGTAGAAGAGTGCTCTTTCCTCAAAAGCAGAGTGTGTTTCTTGTAAGGCATGCTAGCATTTGTTTCCCAGTCCTAAATGGAGTTGAATCACATGCAGTTTGTGGTCCTACAAGCAAGAGTTGTTTTCTGGTAAGAAGAGTCACTATTGCACTCCCATTGCCATACACAGTGCAAATAGTGCTCCATCTGTTCCCAGCAAGTACAGTGTATTGGACTGAAGAGGAGCTACTGTTCTTGTCAGTTTCCTAAGCAGAGTTGAAATAGATATGTCCCGTGTGAGTAGGAAGCACAGTTCTTTTCTTCTGAGCAAGCTAACTGTTCAGACCCCATAGGAAACACAGTAGAGTAGAAGAGTGCTCTTTCATCAAAAGCAGGGTGTGTTTCTTATAAGGCGAGCTACTGTTTATTTCCAAATCAGAAATGGAGTTGAATCCCATGCAGTTTCTGGTCCTACGAGCAAGAGTTGTTTTCTGGTAAGAAGAGTCACTATTGCGCTCCCATTGCCATACATAGTGCAAATAGCACTCGGGTGTGTTCCCAGCAAGTACAGTGTATTGGACTGAAGAGGAGCTACTGTTCTTGTCAGCTTCCTAAGCAGAGTTGAACTAGATATGGCTGTGTGTGTAGGAAGCACAGTTCTTTTGTTCTGAGCAAGCTCTCTATTCTGGCCCTATAGAAAACACAGTAGAGTAGAGAGTGCTCTTTTCTCAAAAGCAGAGTGTGTTTCTTGTAAGGCGAGCTATCGTTTGTTTCCCAGTCCTAAATGGAGTTGAATCACATGCAGTTTCTGATCCTACGAGCAAGAGTTGTTTCCTGGTAAGAAGAGTCACTATTGCGGTCCCATTTTCATACACAGGGCAAATAGCACTGGCATCTCTTCCCAGCATGTACAGTGTATTAGACTGAAGAGGAGCCACTGTTCTTGTAACTTTCCTAAGCAGAGTTGAACTAGATATGGCCCCTGTGTGTAGGAAGCACAGTTCTTTTGTTCTGAGCAAGCTCAATGTTCTGGCCCTATAGGAAACCCAGTAGAGTAGAAGAGTGCTCTTTTCTCAAAAGCAGAGTGTGTTTCTTGTAAGGCGAGCCAGCATTTGTTTCCCAGTCTTAAATGGAGTTGATTCACATGCAGTTTTTGGTCCTAGGAGCAAGAGTTGTTTTCTGGTAAGGAAAGTCACTATTGCGCTCCCATTTCCATACACAGTGCAAACAGCACTTGCGTCTGTTTCCAGCAAATACAGTGTATTGGACTGAAGAGGAGCTACTGTTCTTGTCAGTTTCCTAAGCAGAGTTGAACTAGATATGGCCTGTGTGTGTAGGAAGCACAGTTCTTTTGTTCTGAGCAAGCTCACTGTTCGGACTCCATAGGAAACACAGTAGAGTAGAAGAGTGCTATTTTCTCAAAATCAGAGTGTGTTTATTGTAAGGCGAGCTAGTGTTTGTTTCCAAGTCAGAAATTGAGTTGAATCCCATGCAGTTTCTGGTCCTACAAGCAAGAGTTGTTTTCTGGTAAGAAGAGTCACTATTGTGCTCCCTTTGCCGTACACATTGCAAATAGCACTCGCGTCTGTTCCCAGCAAGTACAGTGTATTGGACTGAAGAGGAGCTACTGTTCTTGTCAGTTTCCTAAGCAGAGTTGAACTAGATATGGCCGTGTGTGTAGGAAGCACAGTTCTTTTTTTCTGTGCAAGCTATCTCTTCCTGCCCTATAGGAAACACAGTAGAGTAGAAGAGTGCTCTTTTATCAAAAGCAGAGTGTGCTTCTTGTAAGGAGAGCTAGCGTTTGTTTCCCGGTCCTAAATGGAGTTGAGTCACATGCAGTTTCTGGTCCTACCAGCAAGAGTTGTTTTCTGGTAAGAAGAGTCACTATTGTGCTCACATTGCCATACACAGAGCAAATAGCACTCGCGTCTCTTCCCAGCAAGTACAGTGTATTGGACTGAAGAGGAGCTACTGTTCTTGTCAGTTTCTTAGCAGAGTTGAACTAGATATGTCCCGTGTGTGTAGGAAGCACAGTTCTTTTGTTCTGAGCAAAGTAACTGTTCGGACCCCATAAGAAACACAGTAGAGTAGAAGAGTGCTATTTTCTAAAAATCAGAGTGTGTTTATTGTAATGCAAGCCAGTGTTTGTTTTTCAGTCAGAAATGGAGTTGAATCCCATGCAGTTTCTGGTCCTACACGCAAGAGTAGTTTTCTGGTAAGAAGAGTCACTATTGCACTCCCATTGCCATACACAGCGCAAATATTGCTCGATCTGTTCCCAGCAAGTACAGTGTATTGGACTGAAGAGGAGCTACTGTTCTTGTCAGTTTCCTAAGCAGAGTTGAACTAGATATGGCTGTGTGTGTAGGAAGCACAGTTCTTTTGTTCTGAGCAAGCTCTCTCTTCTGGCCCTATAGGAAACACAGTAGAGTAGAAGAGTGGTCTTTTCTCAAAAGCAGAGTGTGTTTCTTGTAAGGCGAGCTAGCATTTGTTTCCCAGTCCTAAGTGGAGTTGAATCACATGCAGTTTTTGGTCCTATGAGCAAGAGTTGTTTTCTGGTAAGAAGAGTCACTATTGTGCTCCCATTGCCATACACAGTACAAATAGCACTCGCGTGTGTTCCCAGCAATTACAGTGCATTGGACTGAAGAGGAGCTACAGTTCTTGTCAGTTTCCTAAGCATAGTTGAACTAAATATGGCCCGTGTGTGTAGGAAGCACAGTTCTTTTGTTCTGAGCAAGCTCACTGTTCTGGCCCTATAGGAAACACAGTAGAGTAGAAGAGTGCTCTATTCTCAAAAGCAGAGTGTGTTTCTTGTAAGGCGAGCTAGCATTTGTTTCCCAGTCCTAAATGGAGTTGAATAACATGGAGTTTCTGGTCCGACGACCAAGAGTTGTTTATTGGTATGAAGAGTCACTATTGCGCTCCCATTTTCATACACAGGGCAAATAGCACTTGCATCTCTTCCCAGCATGAACAGTGTATTGGACTGAAGAGGATCTACTGTTCTTGTCAGTTTACTAAGCAGAATTGAACTAGATATGGCCGTGTGTGTAGGAAGCACAGTTCTTTTGTTCTGAGCAAGCTCACTGTTCGGACACCATAGGAAACACAGTAGAGGAGAAGATTGCTCTTTTCTCAAAAGCAGAGTGTGTTTCTTCTAAGGCGAGCTAGCGTTTGTTTCCCAGTCTTAAATGGAGTTGAAACACATGCAATTTTTGGTCCTATGAGCAAGAGTTGTTTTCTGGTAAGGAAAGTCACTATTGCGCTCCCATTTACATACACAGTGCAAACAGCATTGGTGTCTGTTTCCAGCAAGTACAGTGTATTGGTCTGAAGAGGAGCTACTGTTCTTGTCAGTTTCCTAAGCAGAGTTGAACTAGATATGTCCCGTGTGTGTAGGAAGCACAGTTCTTTTGTTCTGAGCAAAGTCACTGTTCGGACCCCATAAGAAACACAGTAGAGTAGAAGAGTGCTATTTTCTAAAAAGCAGAGTGTGTTTATTGTTATGCGAGCCAGTGTTTGTTTCCCAGTCAGAAATGGAGTTGAATCCCATGCAGTTTCTGGTCCTACAAGCAAGAGTTGTTTTCTGCTAAGAAGAGTCACTATTGCGCTCCCATTGCCATACACAGTGCAAATAGTGCTCGATCTGTTCCCAGCAAGTACAGTGTATTGGACTGAAGAGGAGCTACTGTTCTTGTCAGTTTCCTAAGCAGAGTTGAACTAGATATGGCCCGTGTGTGTAGGAAGCACAGTTCTTTTGTTCTGAGCAAGCTCACTGTTCTGGCCCTATAGGAAACACAGTAGAGTAGAGGAGTGCTCTTTTCTCAAAAGCAGAGTGTGTTTCTTGTAAGGTGAGTTCATGTTTTTTTCCATTCATAAGGAGAGTTGAATCACATGCAGTTTCTTGTCTTACGAGCAAGAGTTGTTTTCTGGTAAGGAATGTCACAATTGCGCTCCCATTGCCATATACATTGCAAATAGCACTCACATATATTCCCAACAAATACAATGTATTTTACTGAAGAGAAACTACAGTTCTTGTGAGTTTCCTAAGAAGAGTTGAACTAGATTAGGCCCGTGTGTGTAGGAGCACAGTTTTTTTGTTCTGAGCAAGCTCACTCTTCTGGCTCTAAAGAAAACACAGTAGAGTAGAAGAGTGTTCTTTTATCAAAAGCAGAATGTGTTTCTGGTAAGGCGATCTAGTGTTTGTTTCCCATTCATAAACGGAGTTGAATCACATGAAGTTTCTTGTCCTAGGAGCAAGAGTTGTTTTCTGGTAAGGGAAGTCACCATGTGCTCCCATAGCCATTCTCAGTGCAAATAGCACTCACGTCTGTTCCTAGCAACTACAGTGTATTAGACTGAAGAGAAGTTACTCTTCTTGTCAATTTCCTAAGCATAGTTGAACTATATGTGGCCCTTTTATGTTGAAATCACAGTTTTTTTGTTGTGAGCAAGCTCACGGTTCTGGCCATGAAGGAATCACTGTAGAGTTGAAGAGTGCTCTTTTCTCAAAAGCAGAGTGTTTTTCTTTTAAGGCGATCTAGTGTTTTTTCCCATTCCTAAATGGAGTTGAATCACATACAGTTTCTGGTCCTAGAGCAAGAGTTGTTTTCTGGTAAGGAAAGTCACAATTGCGCTCCCATTGTCATAAACATTGCAAATAGCACTGGCGTATGTTCCCAACAAGTACAGTGTATTGGACTGAAGACAAGCTACTGTTCTTGTCAGTTTCCTAAGCAGAGCTGAACTAGAGAAGACCCGTGTGTGTAGGAAGCACAGTTCTTTTGTTCTGAGCAAACTCACTGTTCTGGCACTGTAGGAAACACAGCAGAGTAGACAAGTGCTCTTTTCTCAAAAGCAGAGTGTGTTTCTTGTAAGGCTGCTAGTGTTTGTTTCCCATTGATAAACAGATTTGAATCACCTGCAATTTATGGTCCTACAAGCAAGATTTGTTTTCTGGTAACAAAAGTCTCTATTGCACACACATTGCCATACTCAGTGCAAATAGCACTCGCGTCTATTCCCAGCAGGAACATTGTAGTGTATTGAAGTGAACCTACTGTTTTTGTCAGTTTCATGAATAAAGTTGAACTAGATATGGCCCGTGTGTAGGAAGCACAGATACTTTTGTTCTGAGCAACCTCACTTTTCTGGCCCTATAGTAAACACTGCAGAGTAGAAGTGTGCTCTTTTCTCAAAAGCAGAGTGTCATTTTGGAAGGCAAGCTAGTGATTGTTTCCCATTCAAAAACGGATTGAATCACAAGCAGGATTGGGTTCCACGAGCAAGAGTTGTTTTCTGTACAGGCAAGTCACTATTATTCTCCCTTTGCCATTCACAGTGCAAATAGCACTCACGTCTGTTCCCAGCGATTACAGTGTATTGGACTGAAGAAAAGCTACTGTTCTTGTCAGTCTCCTAAGCAGAGTAAAACTAGATCCATAGCCCATGTGTGTAGGAAGCACAGTTCTTTTTTTTTTTTTTGCAAGCTCACTCTTCTGGCCCTATAGTAAACAGAGTAGAGTAGAAGAGTACTCTTTTCTAAAAAGCAAATTTTATTTCTTGCAAGGCGAGCTCGTGTTTGTTTCCCATTCATAAATGGAGTTGTATCACATGTAGTTTCTGAACCTATAAGAAATAGTTGTTTTCTAGTTATGAAAATCACTATTGTGCTGCCATTGCCATACAGAGCACAAAAATCACTCGCGTCTGTTCAGAGCAAGCACAGTGTATTGGACAAAAAAGAAGCTACTGTTCCTGTCAGTTTCCTAAGCAGAGTTGAAGTAAATATGGACAGTGTGTGTAGGAAGCACAGTTCTTTTGTTCTGAGTATGCTCATTCTTCTGGGCCTATAGGAAACACAGTAGAGTAGATGAGTGCTATTTTCTCCAAAGCAGAATGTGTTTCTTTTAAGGCGAGCTAGTGTGTGTTTCCCATTCATAAGCAAAGTTCAATCACATGCAGTTTCTGGTCCTATGAGTAAGAGTTGTCTTCTTGTAAGGAATGTCACTGTTGAGCTCCCATTGCCATACACAGTGCAAATATCACTCGTGTCTCTTCCCAGCAAGTACAGTGTATTGGACTGAAGTGAAGCTACTGTTCATGTCAGTTTCCCAAGCAGAGTTAAATTAGATATGGCCTGTGTGATTAGGAAGCACAGATCTTTTGTTCTGAGCAACCTCACTCTTCTGTCCCTCTAGGAAACACAATAGAGTAGAAGAGTGTACCTTTCTCAGAAGCAGAGTGTGTTTCTTGTAAGGTGAGCTAGTGTTTTTTTTTCCATTAATAAGCAGAGTTGAATCACATGCCGTTTCTTGTCCTACGATCAAGTGTTGTTTTCTGGTAAGGAATGTCACTTTTGCGTTCCCATTGCCACACACAGTGCAAATAGCACTCACGTCTGTTCCCAGCAAGTACAGTGTATTGGACAGAAGAATAGCTACTGTTCATGTCAGTTTCCTTTGCAGAGTTGAACTAGATATGGCCTGTGTGTGTAGGAATCACAGTTCTTTTGTTCTGAGCAAACTCACTCTTCTGGCACTGTAGGAAACACAGTGGAGTAGACAAGTGCTGTTTTCTCAAAAGCAGAGTGTGTTTCTTGTAAGGCAGCTAGTGTTTGTTTCCCATTGATAAACAGATTTGAATGACATGCAATTTATGGTCCTACCAGCAAGATTTGTTTTCTGGTAACAAAAATCACTATTGCACACACATTGCCATACTCAGTGCAAATAGCACTCGCGTCTGTTCCCAACAGGTACAGTGTAGTGTACTGAAGTGAACCTACTGTTCTTGTCAGTTTCATAAATAAAGTTGAACTAGATATGGGCCGTGTGTAGAAAGCACAGTACTTTTGTTCTGAGCCACCTCTCTTTTCTGGCCCTATAGTAAACATAGCAGAGTAGAAGAGTGCTCTTTTCTCAAAACAGAGTGTCATTTTGGAAGGCGAGCTAGTGATTGTTTCCCATTCATAAACGGATGGAATCACAAGCAGGTTTGGGTTCTACGAGCAAGAGTTGTTTTCTGTACAGGCAAGTCACTATTATTCTCCCTTTGCCATACACAGTGCAAATAGCACTCACGTCTTTTCCAGCGAGTACAGTGTATTGGACTGAAGAGAAGCTACTGTTCTTGTCAGTCTCCTAAGCAGAGTCAACCTAGATACATGGCCTGTGTGTGTAGGAAGCACAGTTCTTTTTTTTTGAGCAAGCTCATTCTTCTGGCCCTATAATAAACAGAGTAGAGTAGAAGAGTACTCTTTCTAAAAAACAAATTTCATTTCTTGTAAGGCGAGCTAGTGATTGTTTCTCATTCATAAACGGATGGAATCACAAGCAGGTTTGGGTTCTACGAGCAAGAGTTGTTTTCTGTACAGGCAAGTCACTATTATTCTCCCTTTGCCATACACAGTGCAAACAGCACTCGCGTCTTTTCCAGCGAGTACAGTGTATTGGACTGAAGAGAAGCTACTGTTCTTGTCAGTCTCCTAAGCAGAGTCGACCTAGATACATGGCCAGTGTGTGTAGGAAGCACAGTTCTTTTTTTCTGAGCAAGCTCATTCTTCTGGCCCTATAATAAACAGAGTAGAGTAGAAGAGTACTCTTTTCTAAAAAACAAATTTCATTTCTTGTAAGGCAAGCTAGTGTTTGTTTCCCATTCATAAACGGAGTTGTATCACATGTAGTTTCTTGACCTATAAGAAATAATTGTTTTCTAGTTATGAAAATCACTATTGTGCTGCCATTGCCATACAGAGCACATAAAGCACTTGCGTCTGTTCAGAGCAAGCACAGTGTATTGGACAAAAAAGAAGCTACTATTCCTGTAAGTTTCCTAAGTAGAGTTGAAGTAGATATGGACAGTGTGTGTAGGAAGCACAGTTCTTTTGTTCTGAGTATGCTCAATCTTCTGGGAATAGGAAACACAGTAGAGTAGATGAGTGCTCTTTTCTCAAAAGCAGAATGTGTTTCTTTTAAGGTGAGCTAGTGTGTGTTTTCCATTCATAAGCAAAGTTCAATCACATGTAGTTTCTGGTCCAATGAGTAAGAGTTGTCTTCTTTTAAAGAATGTCACTATTGAGCTCCCATTGCCATACACAGTGCAAAAGCACTCATGTCTCTTCCCAGCAAGTACAGTTTATTGGACTAAAGAGAAGCTACTGTTCTTGTCAGTTTCCTAAGCAGAGTTGACCTGTATATGGCCCGTGTGATTAGGAAGCACAGTTCATTTGTTCTCAGCAAGCTCACTGTTCTGGACCTAAAGGAAACACAGAAGTGTAGAAGAATGCTCTTTTATCAAAAACAGAGTGTGTTTCTTGTAAGGCGAGCTAGTGTTTGTTTACCATTCATAAACGGAGTTGAATCACATGCAGTTTCTGTTCCTACGAGCAAGAGCTGTTTTCTTGTAAGGAATGTCAACATTGAGCTCCCATTGCCATACACAGTGCAAGTATCACTCGTGTCTGTTCCAGGAAGTACAGTGTATTGGACTGAAGCGAAGCTACTGTTCTTGTCAGTTTTCTAAACAGAGTTGAACTAGATATGGCCTGTGTGTATAGGATGCACAGTTCTTTTGTTCAGAGCAAGCTCACTTTTCTGGCCCTTTAGTAAACAGATTAGAGGACTAGAGTGCTCTTTTCTGAAAAGCAGAGTGTGTTTCTTGCAAGGTGAGCTAGTGATTGTTTACCATTCATAAATGGAGATGAATCACATGCAGTTTTTGTTCCTATGAGAAAGAGTTGTTTTCTGGTTTGGCAAGTCACTATTGTGTTCCCTTTGACATACACAGTAAAAATAGCACTCGCGTCTGTTCACAGCAAGTACACTGTATTGGACTGAAGAGAACTTACTGTTCTTGTCAGTTTCCTATGCAGAGTTGAACTAGATATCGCCCGTGCTTTTGGAAGCACAGTTCTTTTTTTCTGAGCTAGCTCACTGTTCTGGCCCTATAGGAAACAAAGTTGAGTAGTAGAGAGCTCTTTTCTCAAAAGCAGAGTGTGTTTCTTGTAAGGCGAGCTAGTGTGTGTTTCCCATTCATAAATGCAGTTGAATCACATGCAGTTTCTGGTCCTACAAGCAAGAGTTGTCTTCTTGTAAGGAAAGTCACTATTGTGCTCCCATTTCCATACACAGTTCAAATACCACTTGTGTCTGTTCCCAGCAAGTACAATGTGTTGGACTGAAGAGAAGCTACTGTTCTTGTCAGATTACTGAGCAGAGTTGAACTAGATATGGCCCGAGTGTTTTTGAAGCACAGTTTTTTTGTTCTGAGCAACCTAACTCTTCTGGTCCTATAGGAAACAGAGTAGAGTAGAAGACTGCTTCTTTCTCAAAAGCAGAGTGTCTTTCGTGTAAGGCAAGCTAGTGTTTGTTTCCCATTCAAAACAGAGTTGAATCACATGCATTTTCTGGTCCTACAAGCAAGAGTTGTTTTCTGGTAATGAAAGTCACTATTGCACACTTATTGCCATACCCAGTGCAAATAGCACACGCTTCTCTTCCCAGCAGGTACAGCCTACTGTACTGAAGAGTAGCTATTGTTTTTGTCACTTTCTTAAGCCGAGTTGAACTCGATATGAACCGTGTGTAGAAAGCACAATTCTTATATTCTGAGCAAGTTCACTGTTCTGTCCCTAATGGAAACACTGTAGAGAAGAAGCATGTTACTTTATCAAAAGCAGAGTGTGTTTCTTGTAAGGCAAGCTAGTGTTTGTTTCCCATTCATAAACAGAGTTAAATCACATGCAGTTTCTATTCCTATGAGCAGGAGTAGTTTTCTGGTAAGGAATGTCACTATTGTGCTCCCATTGACATACACAGTGCAAATAGCACTCGCATCTGTTCCCACAAAGTGCAGTGCATTGGACTGATGAGAAGCTACTGTTCTTGTCAGTTTCCAATGTAGAGTTGAACTAGATATGGCCCGTGTGTTTAATAAGCACAGTTCTTTTGTTCTGTGTAAGCTCGCACTTCTGGCCATGTAGGAAACACAGTAGAGTAGAAGAATGCTCTTTTTTCAAAAGCAGAGTGTGTTATAGTAAGGCGAGCTAGTGTGTACTTTCCATTCATAAATGGAGTTGAATCACATGCAGTTTCTGGTCCTACGAGAAAGAGCTGTCTTCTTGTAAGGAATGTCACTATTGAGCTCCCATTGCCATACACAGTGAAATACCACTAGCGTCTATTCAATGCTTGTACAGTGTATTGGACTGAAAAGAAGTTACTGTTCTTCTCAGTTTCCTAAGCAGAGTTCTACTACATATGGCCAGTGTGTGCAGGTGCAGAGTTCTTTTGTTCTGAGCAAGCTCACTGTTCTGGCCCTAAAAGAAACACAGTAGATTAGAAGAGTGCTCTTTTATGGAAAGCAGAGTGTGTTTCTTGTAAGGTGAGCTAATGTTTATTTCCCATTCATAAACGGAGTTGAAGCACATGCGCTTTCTAGTCCAAGGAGCAACTGATGTTTTCTGGAAACTAAAGTCACTCTTGCAGCCTCATTGCCATACACAGAGCAAACAGCACTGGTGTCTGTTCCCAGCAATTAGTGTATTGGACTGTAAAGAAGCTACTGTCCTTGTAAGTTTCCTATGCAGAGTTGAACTAGATATGGCCCGTGCTTTTTGGTAGCACGGGTCTTTTTTTCTGAGCTACCTCACTTTTCTGGCCATATAAAAAACACAGTAGAGTAAAAAAATGCTCTTTTCTCAAAAGCAGAGTGTGTTTCTTTTAAGGAGAGCTAGTGTGTGTTTCCCAATCATAAACGCAGTTGAATCACAAGCAGTTTCTAGTCCTAAGCCAAGAGTTGTCTTATGTAAGGAATGTCACTATTGTGCTCCCACTTCCATACACAGTGCAAATAACACTGGTATCTGTTCCCAGCAAGTACAGTGTATTGGACTGAAGAGAAGCTACTGATCTTCTCAGTTACCTAAGCAGAGTTGAACTAGATATGGCCCTTGTGTTTAGGAAGCACAGTTCTTTTGTTCTGAGCAAGCTCACTATTCTGGCCCTATAGGAAACAGAGTAGAGTAGAAGAGTGCTCCTTTCTCAAAAGCAGAGTGTGTTTCTTGTAAGGTGAGCTGGTGTTTGTTTCCCATTCATAAACAGAGTTCAATCACATTCAGTTTCTGCTCCTTACACAAGAGTTGTTTTCTGGATAGGAAATTTACTATTGCGCTCCCATTTCCATACACAGTGCAAATAGCATTCGCGTCTCTTCCCAGCAAGAACAGTGTATTGGATGGAAGAGAAGCTATTGCTCTTTTCAGTTTCCTGAGCAGAGTTTAACTAGATATGGACAGTGTGTGTAGAAAGCACAGTTCTTTTGTTCTGAGCAAGCTCACTCTTCTGGCCCTATAGGAAACATAAAAGACTAGACGATTGCTCTTTTCTCAAAATCAGAGTATTTTTCTTGTAAGTCGAACTAGTTTTTGTTTCCATTCCTAAACGGAGTTGAATCACATGCAATTTCTGGTCCTAAGAGCAAGAGTTGTTTTTTGGTTTGAAGAGTCATTATTGTGCTCCCATTGCCATACACAGTGCAAATAGTACTCGCGTCTATTCCCAGCAAGTACAGTGTATTGGATTGAAAAGAAGCTACTATTCTTGTCAGTTTCTTAAGCAGAGTTGAAGTAGATATTGCCTGAGTGTGTAGAAAGCACAGTTCTTTTATTCTGAGCAAGCTCACTCTCCTGGCCCTACAGTAAACATAGTAGTGTAGAAGATGTTCTTTTCTCAAAAGCAGAGTGTGTTTCTTGTAAGACGAGGTAGTGTATATTTCCCATTCATAAATGGAGTTAAATCACATGCAGTTTCTGGTCCTACCCACAAGAGTTGTTTTCTTTTTAAGGAATGTCAATATTGAGATCCCATTGCCATACACAGTACAAAAAGCACTCTCATCTGTTCCCAGCTAGTACAGTGTATTGGACTGAAGAGAAGCTACTGTTTTTGTCAGTTTTCTAAACAGAGTTGAATTAGATGTGGTCTGAGTTTTTCGGAAGCACAGTACTTTTTGTTCTGAGCAACCTCACTCTTCTGGTCCTATAGGAAAGAGAGTAGAGGTGAAGAGTGCTCCTTTCTCAAAAGCAGAGCATCTTTCTTGTAAGGCAAGCTAGTGTTTGTTTCCCATTTATTAACAGAGTTGAATCACATGTATTTTCTGCTCCTATGAGCAAGATTTGCTTTCTGGTAATGAAAGTCACTATTATGTTCCCTTGGGAATACACAGTGCAAATATCACTCTATCTGTTTCCAGCATGTACAGTGTATTGGACTGAAGAGAAGCTACTTTTCTTGTCAGTTTCCAAAGCAGAGTTGAACTAGATATGGCCCGTGTGTGTAGGAAGAACAGTTCTTTTATTCTGAGCAAGCACATTGTTCTGGCAATATAAGAAGCAGAGTAGATCAGATTAGTGATCCCTTCTCAAAAGTAGAGTGTGTTCTTGGAAGGTGAGCTAGTATTTGTTTCCCATTCATAAACGGAGTTGAATCACATGCACTTTCTGGTCCTACTAGCAAGAGTTGTTTTCTGATCAAAAAAAAAAAAAGTCACTATCTTGCTCCCATTGCCATATACAGTGCAAATAGCACTCCCGTCATTTCCTAGCAAGTACAGTGTATTGAAAAGAAGAGAAGCTACTGTTCTTGTTAGTTTCCTAAGCAGAGAAGAACTAGATATGGCTCGTATGTGTAAAAAGCACACTTCTTTTGTTCTGAGCAAGCTCACTGATCTGGCCGTATAGGAAACAGAGTCAGGTAGCAGAATGCTCCTTTCTCAAAAGCAGATTGTGTTTCTTGTCAGGAAAGCTAGTGTTTGTTTCCCATTCATAAACGGAGTTTAATCACATTCAGTTTCTGGTCCTACAAGCAAGACATATTTTCTGGTTAGGAAAGTCACTATTATGCTCCTATTGCCATAAACAGAAAAAATAGCACTCTTGTCTGTTCCGAACAAGTACAATGTATTGGACTGAAGAGAAGCTGCTGTTTTTTTCAGTTTAATGATTTGAACTAGATATGGCCCACATGTGTAAGAAGCACATTTCTTTTTTCGGGGCAAGCTCACACCTCTGGCCAATAGGAAACACATTAGAATAGGAGAGTGCTCTTTTCTCAAAAGCAAATGGTGTTTCTTTTAAAGCAAGATAGTGTATGGTTCCCATTCCCATAAATGGAGTTGAATAACATGCAGTTTCTGGTCCTACCAGCAAGAGAGCAAGAGTTGTTTTCTGGTAAGAAAAGTCACTATTGTGCTCTCATTGCCATACACAGTGCAAATTGCACTTGTGTCTGTTCCCAGCAAGTACAGTGTAGTGGACTGAAGAGAAGCTACTGTTCTTGTGAGTTTCCTAAGCAGAGTTGAACTAGATATGGCCCTTGTGTATAGGAAGCACAGTTCTTTTGTTCTGAGTAAGCTCACTGTCCTGGCATATAGGAAAGACAGTAGAGTAGAAGAGTGCTCTATTATCAAAAGCAGAGTGTGTTTCTTGTAAGGCGAGCTAGTGTTTGTTTCCCAGTCATAAATGGAGTTGAATCACATGCAGTTTCTGCTCCTACAAGCAAGAGTTGTTTTCTGGTAAGAAGAGACACTATTGAGCTCCCATTGCCATACAGAGCGCAAAAAGCACTCCCGTCTGTTCCCAGCATGTACAGTGTATTGGACTGAAGAGAAGCTACTGTTTTTGTCAGTTTCCTGAGAAGAGTTGAACTAGATATGGCGCTTGTGTTTAGAAAGCACAGTTCTTTTGTTCTGAGCTAGCTCACTGTTCTGGCTTATAGGAAACACAGTAGAGTAGAAGAGTGCTCTTTTCTCAAAAGCAGACTGTGTTTCTTGTAAGGCGAGCTTGGGTTTGTTTCCCAGTCATAAATAGAGTTGAATCACATACAATTTGTGGTCCTACGAGCAAGAGTTGTTTTCTGGTAAGAAGAGTCACTATTGAGCTCCCATTGCCATAGACAGTGCAAATAGCACTCGCGTCTGTTCCCAGCAAGTACAGGGTATTGGAACAAAGAGAAGCTACAGTTCTTGTCAGTTTCCGAAGCAGAGTTGAACTAGATATGGCCCTTGTGTGTAGGAAGCTCAGCGATTTTGTTCTGAGCAAGCTCACTGTTCTGGCCGTATAGGAAACACAGTAGAGTAGAAGAGTGCTCTTTTCTCAAAAGCAGAGTGTGTTTCTTGTAAAGTGAGCTAGTGTTTTTTTCCCAGTCATAAATGGAGTTGAATCACATGCAGTTTGTGGTCCTACAAACAAGAGTTGTTTTCTGGTAAGAAGAGTCACTATTGCGCACCCATTGCCATACACAGTGAAAATAGCACTTGCGTTTGTTCCCAGCAAGTACAGTGTATTGGACTGAAGAGAAGCTACTGTTCTTGTGAGTTTCCTAAGCAGAGTTGAACTAGATATGTCCGTTGTGTACAGGAAGCACAGTTCTTTTGTTCTGAGCAAGCTCACTGTTCTGGCATATAGGAAACACAGTAGAGTAGAAGAGTGCTCTTTTCTCAAACACAGAGTGTGTTTCTTGTAAGGCGAGCTTGTATTTGTTTCCGGGTCATAAATGGAGTTGAATCAAATGCAGTTAGTAGTCCTACAAACAAGAGTTGTTTTCTGGTAAGAAGAGTCACTATTGTGCTCAGTTTGCCATACACAGTGAAAATAGCACTCTTTACTCTTCTCAGCAAGTACAGTGTATTGGACCAGAAAGAAGCTAATGTTCTTGTCAGATCCTAAGCAGAGTTGAACTAGATATGGCCCTTGTTTGTAGGAAGCACAGTTCTTTTGTTCTGAGCAAGCTCACTGTTCTGGCATATAGGAAACACAGTAGAGTAGAAGAGTGCTCTTTTCTCAAAAGCAGAGTGTGTTTCTTGTAAGGCAATCCCGTGTTTGTTTCCCAGTCATAAATGGAGTTGAATCACATGCAGTTTGTGGTCCTACGAGCAAGAGTTGTTTTCTGGTAAGAAGAGTCACTCTTGTGCTCCCATTGCTATACACAGCGCAAATAGCACTCACGTCTGTTCCTAGCAAGTACAGTGTATTGGACTGAAGAGAAGCTACTGTTCTTATGAGGTTCCTAAGCAGAGTTGAACTAGATATGGCCCTTGTGTGCAGGAAGCACAGTTCTTTTGTTCTGAGCAAACACACTTTTCTGGCCCTATAGGAAACACAGTGGAGTAGAAGAGTGCTCTTTTCTCAAAAGCAGAGTGTGTTTCTTGTAAGGTGAGCTAGTATTTGTTTCCCAATCATAAAAGGAGTTGAATCACATGCAGTTTGTTGTCCTACGAGCAAGAGTTGTTTTCTGGTAAGAAGAGTCACTCTTGTGTTCCCATTGCCATACACAGTTCAAATAGCACTTGTGTCTCTTCCCAGGAAGTACAGTGTATTGGACTGAAGAGAAGCTACTGTTCTTGTGAGTTTCCTAAGCAGAGTTGAACTAGATATGGCCCTTGTGTGTAGGAAGCACAGTTCTTTTGTTCTGAGCAAGCTCACTGTTCTGGCCATTTAGGAAACACAGTAGAGTAGAAGAGTGCTGTATTATCAAATTCAGAGTGTGTTTCTTGTAAGGCGAGCTAGTTTTTGTTTCCCAGTCATAAATGGAGTTGAATCACATGCAGTTTCTGGTACTATGAACAAGAGGTGGTTTCTGGTAAGAAGAGTAACTCTTGTGCTCCCATTCCCATATACAGTGCAAATAGCACTTGCGTCTGTTCCCAGCAAGTACCGTGTATTGGACTGAAGAGAAGCTACTGTTCTTGTGATTTTCCTATGCACAGTTGCACTACATATGGCCCTTGTGTGTAGGCAATACAGTTCTTTTGTTCTGATTAAGCTCACTGTTCTGGCCCTGTAGGAAACACAGTAGAGTAGAAGAGTGTTCTTTTCTCAAAAGCAGAGTGTGTTTCTTGTAAGGCGAGCTAGTGTTTGTTTCCCAGTCATAAATGGAGTTTAATCCCATTAGGTTTGTGTTCCTACGAGCAAGAGTTGTTTTCTGGTAAGAAGAATCACTAATGTGCTGCCATTGCCATACACAGTGCAAATAGCACTCGCGTCTGTTCCCAGTAAGTACAGTGTATTGGACTGAAGAGAAGCTACTGTTCCTGTCAGTTTCCTAAGAAGAGTTGAACTAGATATGGCCCATGTGTGTAGGAAGCACAGTTCTTTTGTTCTGAGCAAGCTCACTGTTCTGGCCCTATAAAAAACACAGTAGTGTAGAAGAGTGCTCTTTTCTCAAAAGCAGAGTGTGTTTCTTGTAAGGCGAGCTAGTGTTTGTTTCCAATTCATAAATGGAGTTGAATCACATGCAGGTTGTGGTCCTACGAGCAACAGTTGTTTTCTGGTAAAAAGAGTCTCTATTGTGCTCCCATTGCCATACACAGTGCAAATAGCACTCACGTCTGTTCTCAGGAAGTACAGTGTTCTGGACTGAAGAGAAGCTAATGTTCTTGTCAGTTTCCTAAGCAGAGTTGAACTAGATATGACCCCTGTGTGTAGGAAGCACAGTTTTTTTGTCCTGAGCAAGCTCACTGTTCTGGCCCTATAGGAAACACAGTAGAGTAGAGGAGTGCTCTTTTGTCAAAAGTAGAGTGTGTTTCTTGTAAGGCAAGCTAGAGTTTGTTTCCCAGTCATAAATGGAGTTGAATCACATGCAGTTTTTGGTCCTACGAGCAAGAGTTGTTTTCTGGTAAGAAGAGTCACTCTTGTGCTTCCATTGCCATACACAGTGCAAATTGCACTCGCGTGTGTTCCCAGCAAGTACACTGTATTGGACTGAATTAAGTTACTGTTCTTTTCAGTTTCCTAAGCAGAGTTGAACTAGATATGGCCCTTGTGTGTAGGAAGCACAGTTCCTTTGTTCTGAGCAAACACACTCTTCTGGCCCTATAGGAAACACAGTACAGTAGATGAGTGCTCTTGTCTCAAAAGCAGAGTGTGTTTCTTGTATGGCGAGCTAGTGTATGTTTCCCGGTCATAAGTGGAGTTGAATCACATGCAGTTTGTGGTCCTATAAGCAAGAGTTTTTTTCTCTTAGGAAGAGTCACTATTGTGCTCCCATTTCCATACACAGTGCAAATAGCATTTGCGTCTATTCCCAGTAAGTACAGTGTATTGGACTGAAGAGAAGCTACTGTTCTTGTCAGTTTTCTCAGCAGAGTTGAACTAGATATGGCCCGTGTGTGTAGGAAGCACAGTTCTTTTGTTCTGAGCAAGCTCACTGTTCTGGCACTATAAGAAACACAGTAGAGTAGACAGTGCTCTTTTCTCAAAAGCACAGTGTGTTTCTTGTAAGGCGAGCTAGTGTTTGTTTCCCGGTCATAAAAGGAGTTGAATCCCATGCAGTTTCTGCATCTATGAGCAAGAGTTGTTTTCTGGTAAGAAGAGTCACTATTGCGCTCCCATTGCCATACAGAGCCCAAATAGCACTCCCATCTGTTCCCAGCATGTACAGTGTATTGGACTGAAGAGAAGCTACTGTTCTTGTCAGTTTCCTAAGCAGAGTTGAACTAGATATGGCCCCTGTGTGTAGGAAGCACAGTTATTTTGTTCTGAGCTAGCTCACTGTTCTGGCACTATAGGAAACACAGTAGAGTAGAAGCGTCTTATTTTCTCAAAAGCAGAGTGTGTTTCATGTAAGGCGAGCTTATGTTTGTTTCCCGGTCATAAATGGAGTTGAATCACATGCAGTTTGTGGTCCTACAAGCAAGAGTTTTTTTTTCTCTTTGGAAGAGTCACTATTGCGGTCCCATTGCCATACACAGCGCAAATAGCACTCCCATCTGTTCCCAACATGTACAGTGTATTGGACTGAAGAGAAGCTACTGTTCTTGTGAGGTTCCTAGCAGAGTTGAACTAGATATGGCCCTTGTGTGCAGGAAGCACAGTTCTTTTGTTCTGAGCAAACTCACTTTTCTGGCCCTGTAGGAAACACAGTAGAGTAGAAGAGTGCTCTTTTCTCAAAAGCAGAGTGTGTTTCTTGTAAGGCGAGCTAGTGTTTGTTTCCCAGTCCTAAATGGAGTTGAATCACATGCAGTTTGTGGTCCTACAAACAAGAGTTTTTTTCTGGTAAATAGAGTCACTCTTGTGCTCCCATTGCTATACACAGTGCAAATAGCACTTGTGTCTCCTCCCAGCAAGTACAGTGTATTGGACTGAAGGGAAGCTACTGTTCTTGTCAGTTTCTTAAGCAGAGTTGAACTAGATATGGCCCTTGTGTGTAGGCAGCACAGTTCTTTATTTCTGAGCAAGCACACTGTTCTGGCATATAGGAAACACAGAAGAGTAGAAGAGTACTCTTTTCTCAAAAGCAGAGTGTGTTTCTTGTACGGCGAGCTTGTGTTTTTTTCCCGGTCATAAATGGAGTTGAATCACATGTAGTTTGTGGTCCTACAAACAAGAGTTGTTTTCTGGTAAGAAGACTCACTATTGTGCTCCCATTGCCATACACAGTGCAAATAGCACTCACGTCTGTTCCCAGTAAGTACAGTGTATTGGACTGAAGAAAAGCTACTGTTCTTGTCAGTTTCCTAAACAGAGTTGAACTAGGTATGGTTCGTGTGTGTAGGAAGCACAGTTCTTTTGTTCTGAGCAAGCTCACTGTTCTGGCATATAGGAAACACAGTAGAGTAGAAGAGTGCTCTTTTCTCAAAAGCAGAGTGTGTTTCTTGTAAGGCGAGCCAGTGTTTGTTTCCCAGTCATAAATGGAGTTGAATCACATGCAGTTTGAGGTCCTAGTAGCAAGAGTTGTTTTCTGGTAAGAAGAGTTACTCTTGTGCTCCCATTGCTATACACAGTGCAAAAAGCACTTGCGTCTGTTCCCAGCAAGTACAGTGTATTGGAATGAAGAGAAGCTACTGTCTTGTGTGTTTCCTAAGCAGTGTTGCACTAGATATGGCCCTTGTGTTTAATAAGCACAGTTCTTTTGTTCAGAGCAAGCTCACTGTTCTGGCCCTATAGGAAACACAGAAGAGTAAAAGAGTGCTGTTTTATCAAAAGCAGAGTGTGGTTCTTGTAAGGCGATCTAGTGTTTGTTTCCCGGTCATAAATGGAGTTGAATCACGTTAGGTTTGTGATGCTATGAGCAAGAGTTGTTTCTGGTAAGAACAGTCACTATTGTGTTCCCATTGCCATACACAGTGCAAATAGCACTAGCGTCTGTTCCCAAAAAGTACAGTGTATTGGACAGAAGAGAAGCTACAGTTCTTGTCAGTTTCCTAAGTAGAGTTTAATTAGATATGGCCCTTGTGTGTTGGAAGCACAGTTCTTTTTTTCTGATCATGCTCACTGTTTTGACCCTGTAGGAAACACAGTAGAGTAGAAGAGTAATCTTTTCTCAAAAGCAGAGTGTGTTTCTTGTAAGGCGAGCTTGTGTTTTTTCCTGGTCATAAAGAGTTGAATCACATGCAGTTTGTGGTCCTACAAACAAGAGTTGTTTTCTGGTAAGAAGAGTCACTATTTTGCTCCCATTGCCATACACAGTGCAAATAGCACTAGCATCTGTTCCCAGTAAATACAGTGTATTGGACTGAAGAGAAGCTACTGTTCTTGTGAGTTTCCTAAGCAGAGTTGAACTAGATATGGCCCTTGTGTGTAGGAAGCACAGTTCTTTTTTTTTGAACTAGCTCACTGTTCTGGCACTATAGGAAACACAGTAGAGTAGAAGAGTGCTCTTTTCTCAAAAGCAGAGTGTGTTTCTTGTAAGGCGAGCTAGTGTTTGTTTACCAGTCATAAATGGAGTTGAATCACTTGCAATTTGTGTTCCTATGAGCAAGAGTTGTTTTCTGGTAAATAGAGTCACTCTTGTGCTCCCATTGCCATACACAGTGCAAATAGCACTTGTGTCTCTTCCCTGGAAGTACAGTGTATTGGACTGAAGAGAAGCTACTGTTCTTGTGAATTTCCTAAGCTGAGTTGAACTAGATATGGCCCTTGTGTGTAGGCAGCACAGTTCTTTTGTTCTGAGCAAGCACACTGTTCTGGCATATAGAAAACACAGTAGAGTAGAAGAGTACTCTTTTCTCAAAAGCAGAGTGTGTTTCTTGTAAGGCGAGCTTGTGTTTGTTTCCCAGTCATAAATGGAGGTGAATCACATGCAGTTTCAGGTCCTATGAACAAGAGTTGTTTTCTGGTAAGAAGAGTCACTCTTGTGCTCCCATTGACACACACGGTGCAAATAGCACTCACGTCTGTTTCCAGCAAGTACAGTGTATTGGACTGAAGAGAAGCTACTGTTCTTGTCAGTTTCCTAAGCAGAGTTGAACTAGATATGGCCCTTGTGTGTAGGCAGCACAGTTCTTTTGTTCTGAGCAAGCACACTGTTCTGGCATATAGAAAACACAGTAGAGTAGAAGAGTACTCTTTTCTCAAAAGCAGAGTGTGTTTCTTGTAAGGCGAGCTTGTGTTTGTTTCCCAGTCATAAATGGAGTTGAATCACATGCAGTTTGTGGTCCTACAAGCAAGACTTTTTTTCTCTTATTAAGAGTCACTATTGTGCTCCCATTTCCATACACAGTGCAAATAGCAATGGCGTCTTTACCCAGCAAGTACAGTGTATTGGACTGAAGAGAAGCTACTGTTCTTGTCATTTTCCTAAGCAGAGTTGAACTAGATATGGCTCTTGTGTGTAGGAAGCACAGTTATTTTGTTCTGAGCTAGCTCACTGTTCTGGCACTATAGGAAACACAGTAGAGAAGAAGAGTCCTCTTTTCTCAAAAGCAGAGTGTTTTTCTTGTAACGTGAGCGTATGTTTGTTTCCAGGTCATAAATGGAGTTGAATCACATGCAGTTTGTGGTCCTACGAGCAAGAGTTGTTTTCTGATATGAATAGCCACCATTGTGCTCCCATTGCCATACACAGCGCAAATAGCACTCACGTCTGTTCCTAGCAAGTACAGAGTATTGGACTGAAGAGAAGCTACTGTTCTTATGAGGTTCCAAAGCAGAGTTGAACTAGATATGGCCCTTGTGTGCAGGAAGCACAGTTATTTTGTTCTGAGCAAACACACTTTTCTGGCCCTATAGGAAACACAGTGGAGTAGAAGAGTGCTCTTTTCTCAAAAGCAGAGTGTGTTTCTTGTAAGGCGAGCTTGTGTTTGTTTCCCGGTCATAAATGGAGTTGAATCACATGTAGTTTGTGATCCTACAAAAAAGCGTTGTTTTCTGTTAAGAAGAGTCACTCTTGTGCTCCCATTGCCATACACAGTGTAAATAGCACTCATGTCTGTTCCCAGTAAGTACAGTGTATTGGACTGAAGAGAAGCTACTGTTCTTGTCAGTTTCCTAAGCAGAGTTTGACTAGATATGCCTCGTGTGTGTAGGAAGCACAGTTCTTTTGTTCTGAGCAAGCTCACTGTTCTGGCACTATGGGAAACACAGTAGAGTAGAAGAGTACTCTTTTCTCAAAAGAAGAGTGTGTTTCTTGTAAGGCGAGCTAGTGTTTGTTTCCCAGTCATAAATGGAGTTGAATCACATGCAGTTTGTGGTCCTACTAGCAAGAATTGGTTTTTTGTAAGAAGAGTCACTATTGCGCTCCCATTGCCATACACAGTGAAAATAGCACTCGTGTCGGTTCTCAGCAAGTACAGTGTATTGGACTGAAGAGAAGCTACTGTTCTTGTCAGTTTCCTAAGCAGATTTGAACTAGATATGGCCCTTGTGTGTAGGAAACACAGTTCTTTTTTTTTTTTTTTTTGGTTTTTCGAGACAGGGTTTCTCTGTGTAGCTTTGCGCCTTTTCCTGGAACTCACTTGGTAGCCCAGGCTGGCCTCGAACTCACAGAGATCCGCCTGACTCTGCCTCCCAAGTGCTGGGATTAAAGGCGTGCGCCACCACCGCCCGGCTGGAACCACAGTTCTTTTGTTCTGAGCAAGCTCACTGTTCTGGCATATAGGAAACACATTAGAGTAGAAGAGTGCTCTTTTCTCAAAAACAGAGTGTGTTTCTTTGAAGGCGAGCTTGTGTTTGTTTCCCGGTCATAAATGGAGTTGAATCACATGCAGTTTGTGGTCCTAAAACAAGAGTTGTTTTCTGTTAAGAAGAGTCACTCTTGTGCTCCCATTGCCATTTACAGTGAAAATAGCACTCGCGTTTGTTCTCAGCAAGTACAGTGTTTTGGACTGAAGAGAAGCTACTGTTCTTGTCAGTTTCCTAAGGAGAGTTGAACCAGATATGGCCCTTGTGTGTAGGCAGCACAGTTCTTTTGTTCTGAGCAAGCACACTGTTCTGGCATATAGGAAACACAGTAGAGTAGAAGAGTACTCTTTTCACAAAAGCAGAGTGTGTTTCTTGTAAGGCGAGCTTGTGTTTGTTTCCCGGTCATAAATGGAGTTGAATCACATGTAGTTTGTGGTCCTACAAAAAAGAGTTGTTTTCTGTTAAGAAGAGTCACTCTTGTGCTCCCATTGCCATACACAGTGTAAATAGCACTCATGTCTGTTCCCAGTAAGTACAGTGTATTGGAATGAAGAGAAGCTACTGTTCTTGTCAGTTTCCTAAGCAGAGTTGGACTAGATATGACTCGTGTGTGTAGGAAGCACAGTTCTTTTGTTCTGAGCAAGCTCACTGTTCTGGCATATAGGAATGACAGTAGAGTAGAAGAGTGCTGTTTTATCAAAAGCAGAGTGTGTTTCTCGTAAGGCAAGCTAGTGTTTGTTTCCCCATCATAAATGGAGTTGAATCACATGCAGTTTGTGGTCCTACGAGCAAGAGTTGTGTTCTGGTAAGAACAGTCACTATTGCACACCCATGTCCATACACAGTGCAAATAGCACTCGCGTCTGTTCCCAGTAAGTACAGTGTATTGGACTCAAGAGAAGCTACTGTTTTTGTCAGTTTCCTAAGCAGACTTGAACTAGATATGGCCCTTGTGTGTAGGAATCACAGTTCTTTTGTTCTAAGCAAGCTCACTGTTCTGGCATATAGGAAACTCAGTAGAAAAGAAGAGTGCTCTTTTCTCAAAAGCAGAGTGTGTTTCTTGTAAGGCGCGCTAGTGTTTCTTCCCCATTCATAAATGGAGTTGAATCACATGCAGTTTGTTGTCCTACGAGCAAGAGTTGTTTTCTGGTAGAAAGAGTCACTATTGTGCTCCCATTGCCATACACAGCTCAAATAGCACTCCCATCTGTTCCCAGCATGTACAGTGTATTGGACTGAAGAGAAGCTACTGTTCTTGTAAGTTTCCTAAGCAGAGTTGAACTAGATATGGCCCTTGTGTGTAGGAAGCACAGTTCTTTTGTTCTGAACTAGCTCACTGTTCTGGCACTATAGGAAACACATGAGCAAGCACTCTTCTGGCCCTAAAGGAAACACAGTAGAGTAGAAGAGAGCTCTGTCTCAAAAGTAGAGTGTGTTTCTTGTAATGGAAGCTAGTGTTTGTTTCCCATTCATAAATGGAGTTGAATCACATGCAGTTTGTTGTCCCACAAGCAAGAGTTTTTTTCTCCTAGGAAGAGTCACTATTGCGCTCCCATTTCCATACACAGTGCAAATAGCAGTCGCGTCTGTTCCCAGTAAGTGCAGTGTATTGGACTGAAGAGAAGCTTTTGTTCTGTCAATTTCCTAAGCAGAGTTGAACCAGATATGGCCCTTGTGTGTAGGAAGCACAGTTCTTTTCTTCTAAGCAAGCTCACTGTTCTGGCATATAGGAAACACAGTAGAGTAGAAGAGTGCTCTTTTATCAAAAGCATAATGTGTTTCTTGTAAGGCGAGCTAGTGTTTGTTTTCCAGTCATAAATGGAGGTGAATCACATGCAGTTTCAGGTCCTGTGAACAAGAGTTGTTTTCTGGTAAGAAGAGTCACTATTGCACTCCCATTGCCATACACAGTACAAATAGCACTTGCGTCTGTTCCCAGCAAGTACAGTGTATTGGTTTGAAGAGAGGCTACAGTTCTTGTCAGTTTCCTAAGAAGAGTTGAACTAGATAAGACTCATGTGTGCAGGAAGCACAATTCATTTATTCTGAGCAAGCTTACTGTTCTGGCATATAGGAAAGACAGGAGAGTAGAAGAGTGCTCTTTTACCAAAAGCAGAGTGTGTTTCTTGTAAGGCAAGCTACTGTTTGTTTTCTGGTCATAAATGGAGTTGAATCACATGCAGTTTGTGGTCCTACTAGCAAGAGTTGTTTTCTGGTGAGAAGAGTCACTCTTGTGCTCCAATTTCTACACACAGTGCAAATTGCACTTGCGCGTATTCCCAGTAAGTACAGTGTATTGGACTGAAGAGAAGCTACTGTTCTTGTCAGTTTCCTAAGCAGAGTTGAACTAGAACAGGCCCCTGTGTGTAGGAAGCACTGTTCTTTTGTTCTGAGCAAGCTCACTGTTCTGGCCCAATAAGAAACACAGTAGAGTAGAAGTGTGCTCTTTACTCAAAAGCAGAGTGTGTTTCTTGTAAGGCGAGCTAGTGTTTGTTTCCCGGTCATAAATGGAGTTGAATCACATGCAGTTTGTGGTCCTACGAGCAAGAGTTGTTTTCTGGTAGGAAGAGTCACTATTGTGCTCCCATTTCCATATACAGTGCAAATAGCACTCGCGTCTGTTCCCATTAAGTGCAGTGTATTGGACTGAAGAGAAGCTACTGTTCTTGTCAGTTTCCTAAGCAGAGTTGAACTAGATTTGGCCCTTGTGTGTAGGAAGCACAGTTCTTTTGTTCTGAGCAAGCTCACTGTTCTGGCATAGAGGAAACACAGTAGAGTAGAAGAGTGCTCTTTTCTCAAAAGCAGACTGTGTTTCTTGTAAGGCAAGCTAGTGTTTGTTTCACATTCATAAATAGAGTTGAATCACATGCAGTTTGTGGTCCTACGAGCAACAGTTGTTTTCTGGTAAGAAGAATCACTATTGAGCTCCCATTGCCATACACAGTACAAATAGCACTGGCGTCTTTTCCCAGCAAGTACAGTGTATTGGACTGAAGAGAAGCTACTGTTCTTGTCAGTTTCCTAAGCAGAGATGAACTAGATATGACTCGTGTGTGTAGGAAGCACAGTTCTTTTGTTCTGAGCAAGCTCACTGTTCTGGCATATAGGAATGACAGTAGAGTAGAAGAGTGCTGTTTTATCAAAAGCAGAGTGTGCTTCTTGTAAGGCGAGCTCGTGTTAGTTTCCCAGTCATAACTGGAGTTGAATCACATGCAGTTTCAGGTCTTATGAACAAGAGTTGTTTTCTGGTAAGAAGAGTCACTCTTGTGCTCCCATTGCCATACACAGTGCAAATACCACTCACGTCTGTTCCTAGCAAGTACAGTGTATTGGACTGAAGAGAAGCTACTGTTCTTGTCAGTTTCCTAAGCAGAATTGAACTAGATATGGCCCTTGATTGTAGGCAGCACAGTTCTTTTGTTCTGAGCAAGCACACTGTTCTGGCATATAGGAAACACAGTAGAGTAGAAGAGTGCTCTTTTCTCAAAAGCAGAGTGTGTTTCTTGTAAGGCAAGCTTGTGTTTGTTTCCCGGTCTTAAGTGGAGTAGAATCACATGCAGTTTGTGGTCATAGGAAAAGAGTTGTTTTCTGGTAAGAAGAGTCACTCTTGTGCTCGCTTTGCCATACACAGTGAAAATAGCACTTGTGTCTGTTCCCAGAAAGTACAGTGTATTGGACTGAAGAGAAGCTACTGTTCTTGTGAGTTTCCTAAGCAGAGTTGAACTAGATATGGCCGTTGTGTACAGGAAGCACAGTTCTTTTGTTCTGAGCAAGCTCACTGTTCTGGCCTTATAGGAAACACAGTAGAGTAGATGAGTGCTCTTTTCTCAAAAGCTGAGTGTGTTTCTTGTAAGGGGCTCTTGTGTTTGTTTCCCGGTCATAAATTGAGTTGAATCTCATGCACTTTGTGGTCCTAAAAACAAGAGTTGTTTTCTCTTAAGAAGAGTCACTATTGTGCTCCCATTGCCATACACAGTGTAAATAGCACTGGCGTTTGTTCTCAGCAAGTACAGTGTTTGTGTCTGAAGAGAAGCTACTGTTCTTGTCAGTTTCCTAAGCAGAGTTGAACTAGATATGGCCCTTGTGTGTAGGAAGCACAGTTCTTTTGTTCTTAGCAAGCTCACTGTTCTGGCCCTATAGGAAACACAGTAGAGTAGAAGAGTGCTCTTTTCTCAAAAGCAGAGTGTGATTCTTGTAAGGCGAGCTAGTGTTTCTTTCCCAGGCATAAATGGAGTTGAATCACATACAGTTTTTGGTTCTACGAGCAAGAATTGTTTTCTGGTAAGAACACTCACTATTGCACACCCATTTCCATATACAGTGCGAATAGCACTCGCGTCTGTTCCCAGCAAGTACAGTGTATTGGACTGAAGAGAAGCCACTGTTCTTGTGAGTTTCCTAAGCAGAGTTGAACTAGATATGGCCGTTGTGTACAGTAAGCACAGTTCTTTTGTTCTGAGCTAGCTCACTGTTCTGGCATTATAGGAAAGACAGTAGAGTAGAAGAGTGCTCTTTTATCAAAAGCAGAGTGTGTTCCTTGTAAGGCGAGCTAGTGTTTGTTTCCCTGTCAGAAAATGGAGTTGAATCACATGCAGTTTCTGGTCCTACAAACAGGAGTTGTTTTCTTGTAAGAAGAGTCACTATTGAGCTCCCATTTCCATACACAGTAAAAATAGCACTCATGTCTGTTCGCAGCAAGTACAGTGTATTGGACTGAAAAGAAGCTACTGTTCTTGTCAGTTTCCTGAGCAGAGTTGAACTAGATTTGGCCCTTGTGTGTAGGAAGCACAGTTTTTTTGTTCTGAGCAAGCTCACTGATCTGGCATATATGAAACATAGTAGTGTAGAAGAGTGCTCTTTTCTCAAAAGAAGAGTGTGTTTCTTGTAAGGCGAGCATGTGTTTCTTTCCCGGTCATAAATCGAGTTGAATCACATGCAGTATGTGGTCCTATGAGCAAGAGTTGTTTTCTGGTAAGAAGAGTAACTATTGAGCTCCCATAGCCATACACAGTACAAATAGCACTGGCGTCTGTTCCCAGCAAGTAGAGTGTATTGGACTGAAGAGAAGCTACTGTTCTTGTCAGTTTCCTAAGCAGAATTGAAATAGATATGGCCCTTGTTTACAGGAAGCACAGGTCTTCTGTTCTGAGCAAGCTCACTGTTCTGGCCCTATAGGAAACACAGTAGAGTAGAAGAATGCTCTTGTCTCAAAAGCAGACTGTGTTTCTTGTAAAGCGAGCTAGAGTTTTTTTCCCAGTCATAAATGGAGTTGAATCACATGCAGTTTGTGGTCCTATGACCAAGAGTTGTTTTCTGCTAAGAAGAGTCACTATTGTGCTCCCATTTCCATACACAGCGCAAATAGCACTCCCGTCTGTTCCCTGCATGTACAGTGTATTGGAGTGAAGAGA
Organism: Peromyscus eremicus; assembly: GCF_949786415.1. Lineage (NCBI taxonomy): Eukaryota > Metazoa > Chordata > Mammalia > Rodentia > Cricetidae > Peromyscus > Peromyscus eremicus. The sequence goes on from NW_026734832.1 coordinate 190,237, forward strand.
AGCTACTGTTCTTGTCAATTTCCAAAGGAGAGTTGAATTGGATATGGCCCTTGTGTGTAGGAAGCACAGTTCATTTGTTCTGAGCAAGCACACTGTTCTGGCACTACAGGAAACACAATAGAGTAGAAGAGTGCTCTTTTCTCAAAGGCAGAGTGTGTTTCTTGTAAGGCAGGCTAGTGTTTGTTTCCCAGTAATAAATGGAGTTGAATCACATGCAGTTTCAGGTCCTATGAACAAGAGTTGTTTTCTGGTAAGAAGAGTCACTATTGCGCTCCCATTGCCATACACAGCGCAAAGAGCAATCCCGTCTGTACCCAGCATGTACAGTGTATTGGACTGAAGAGAAGCTACTGTTCTTGTCAGTTTCCTAAGCAGAGTTGAACTAGATATAGCCCTTGTGTGTAGGAAGCAGAGTTCATTTGTTCTGAACTAGCTCACTGTTCTGGCCCTATAGGAAACACAGTAGAGTAGAAGAGTCCTCTTTTCTCAAAGCAGAGTGTGTTTCTTGTAAGGTGAGCTTGTGTTTGATTCCCAGTCATAAATGGAGTTGAATCACATGCAGTTTGTGGTCCTACAAACAAGAGTTGTTTTCTGGTAAGAAGAGTCACTATTGAGCTCCCATTGCCATACACAGAGCAAATAGCAAGCGCGTCTGTTCCCAGGAAGTACAGTGTATTGGACTGAAGAGAAGCTACTGTTCTTGTCAGTTTCCTAAGCAGAGTTGAACTAGATGTGACTCGTGTGTGTAGGAAGCACAATTCTTTTGTTCTGAAAAAGCTCACTGTTCTGGCATATAGGAAAGACAGTAGAGTAGAAGAGTGCTCTTTTATCAAAAGCAGAGTGTGTTTCTTGTAAGGCGAGCTAGTGTTTGTTTCCCAGTCATAAATGGAGTTGAATCACATGCAGTTTGTGGTCCTATGAGCAAGAGTTGTTTTCTGGTAGGAAGAGTCACTATTTTGCTCCCATTGCCGTACACAGTGCAAATAGCACTCGCGTCTGTTCCCAGTAAGTACAGTGTATTGGACTGAAGAGAGGCTACTGTTCTTGTAAGTTTCCTAAGCAGACTTGAACTAGATATGGCCCTTGTGTGTAGGAAGCACAGTTTTTTGTTCTGAGCAAGCTCACTGTTCTGGGTCTATAGGCAACACAGTAGAGTAGAAGAGTGCTCTTCCCTCAAAAGCAGAGTGTGTTTCTTTTAAGGTGAGCTAGTGTTTGTTTCCCAGTCATAAATGGAGTTGAATCACATGCAGTTTTTGGTCCTATGAGCAACAGTTGTTTTCTGGTAAGAAGAGTCACTATTGAGCTAACATTGCCATACACAATACAAATAGCACTTGCCTCTTTTCCCAGCAAGTACAGTGTATTGGACTGAAGAGAAGCTACTGTTCTTGTCAGTTTCCTAAGCAGAGTTGAACTAGATATGACTGGTGTGTGTAGGAAGCACAGTTCTTTTGTTCTGAGCAAGCTCACTGTTCTAGCATATAGGAATGACAGTAGAGTAGAATAGTGCTGTTTTATCAAAAGCAGAGTGTGTTCCTCGTAAGGCGAGCTAGTGTTTGTTTCCCCATCATAAATGGAGTTGAATCACATGCAGTTTGTGGTCCTACGAGCAAGAGTTGTATTCTGGTAAGAACAGTCACTATTGAACACCCATTTTCATACACAGTGCAAATAGCACTCGCGTCTGTTCCCAGTAAGTACAGTGTATTGGACTCAAGAGCAGCTACTGTTCTTGTAAGTTTCCTAAGCAGACTTGAACTAGATATGGCCCTTGTGTGTAGGAAGCACAGTTCTTTTGTGAAGAGCAAGCTCACTGTTCTGGCCCTATAGGAAAGACAGTGGAGTAGAAGAGTGCTCTTTTCTCAAAAGCAGAGTGTGTTTCTTGTAAGACGAGCTAGTGTTTCTTTCCAATTCATAAATGGAGTTGAATCACATGCAGTTTGTGGTCGTACAAACAAGAGTTGTTTTCTGGTAGGAAGAGTCACTATTGCGCTCCCATTTCCATACACAGTGCAAATAGCACTCGCGTCTGCTCCCAGCAAGTACAGTGTATTGGACTGAAGAGAAGCTACTGTTCTTGTCAGTTTCCTAAGCAGAGTTGAACAAGATATGACTCGTGTGTGTAGGAAGCACAATTCTTTTGTTCTGTAAAAGCTCACTGTTCTGGCATAATAGGAAAGACAGGAGTAGAAAAGTGCTCTTTTCTCAAAAGCAGAGTGTGTTTCTTGTAAGGCGAGCTAGTGTTTTTTTCCCAGTCATAAATGGAGTTGAATCACATGCAGTTTGTGGTCCTATGAGAAAGAGTTGTTTTCTGGTATGAAGAGTCACTATTGTGCTCCCATTTCCATACACAGTGCAAATAGCACTCGCGTCTCTTCCCAGTAAGTACAGTTTATTGGACTGAAGAGAAGCTACTGTTCTTGTCAGTTTCCTAAGCAGAGTTGAACTAGATATGGCCCTTGTGTGTAGGAAGCACTGTTCTTTTGTTTTGAGCAAGCTCCTTGTTCTGGCCCTATAAGAAACACAGTAGAGTAGAAGTGTGCTCTTTACTCAAAAGCAGAGTGTGTTTCTTGTAAGGCGAGCAAGTGTTTGTTTCCCGGTCATAAATGGAGTTGAATCACATGCAGTTTGTGGTCCTACGAGCAACAGTTGTTTTCTGGTAAGAAGAGTCACTATTGAGCTCCCATTGCCATACACAATACAAATAGCACTGGCGTCTTTTCCCAGCAAGTACAGTGTACTGGACTGAAGAGAAGCTACTGTTCTTGTCAGTTTCCAAAGCAGCGTTCAACTAGATATGACTCGTGTGTGTAGGAAGCACAATTCTTTTGTTCTGAGCAAGCTCACTGTTCTGGCATATAGGAATGACAGTAGAGTAGAAGAGTGCTGTTTTATCAAAAGCAGAGTGTGTTTCTCGTAAGGCAAGCTAGTGTTTGTTTCCCCATCATAAATGGAGTTGAATCACATGCAGTTTGTGGTCCTACGAGCAAGAGTTGTGTTCTGGTAAGAACAGTCACTATTGCACACCCATTTCCATATGCAGTACAAATAGCACTCGCGTCTGTTCCCAGTAAGTACAGTGTATTGGACTCAAGAGAAGCTACTGATTTTGTCAGTTTCCTAAGCAGACTTGAACTAGATATGGCCCTTGTGTGTAGAAAGCACAGTTCTTTTGTTCTAAGCAAGCTCACTGTTCTGGCATATAGCAAACTCAGTAGAAAAGAAGAGTGCTCTTTTTTCAAAAGCAGAGTGTGTTTCTTGTAAGGCGCGCTAGTGTTTCTTTCCCATTCATAAATGGAGTTGAATCACATGCAGTTTGTTGTCCTACGAGCAAGATTTGTTTTCTGGTAGAAAGAGTCACTATTGCGCTCCCATTGCCATACACAGCTCAAATAGCACTCCCATCTGTTCCCAGCATGTACAGTGTATTGGACTGAAGAGAAGCTACTGTTCTTGTCAGTTTCCTAAGCAGAGTTGAACTAGATATGGCCCTTTTGTGTAGGAAGCACAGTTCTTTTGTTCTGAACTAGCTCACTGTTCTGGCACTATAGGAAACACATGAGCAAGCACTCTTCTGGCCCTAAAGGAAACACAGTAGAGTAGAAGAGTGCTCTGTCTCAAAAGTAGAGTGTGTTTCTTGTAAGGCAAGTTAGTGTTTGTTTCCCAGTCATAAATGGAGTTGAATCACATGCAGTTTGTGGTCCTACAAGCAAGAGATTTTTTCTCCTAGGAAGAGTCACTATTGCGCTCCCATTTCCATACACAGTGCAAATAGCACTCGTGTCTGTTCCCAGTAAGTGCAGTGTATTGGACTGAAGAGAAGCTTTTGTTCTGTCAATTTCCTAAGCAGAGTTGAACCATATACGGCCCTTGTGTGTAGGAAGCACAGTTCTTTTCTTCTAAGCAAGCTCACTGTTCTGGCATATAGGAAACACAGTAGAGTAGAAGAGTGCTCTTTTATCAAAAGCAGAATGTGTTTCTTGTAAGGCGAGCTAGTGTTTGTTACCCAGTCATAAATGGAGGTGAATCACATGCAGTTTCAGGTCCTGTGAACAAGAGTTGTTTTCTGGTAAGAAGAGTCACTATTGCACTCCCATTGCAATACACACTACAAATAGCACTTGCGTCTGTTCCCAGCAAGTACAGTGTATTGGACTGAAGAGAGGGCTACTGTTCTTGTCAGTTTCCTAAGCAGAATTGAACTAGATATGACTCGTGTGTGTAGGAAGCACAGTTCTTTTATTCTGAGCAAGCTCACTGTTCTGGCATATAGAAAGACAGTAGAGTAGAAGAGTGCTCTTTTATCAAAAGCAGAGTGTGTTTCTTGTAAGGCAAGCTACTGTTTGTTTCCTGGTCATAAATGGAGTTGAATCACATGCAGTTTGTGGTCCTACTAGCAAGAGTTGTTTTCTGGTAAGAAGAGTCACTCTTGTGCTCCCATTTCTATACGCAGTGCAAATTGCACTTGCGCGTATTCCCATTAAGTACAGTGTATTGGACTGAAGAGAAGCTACTGTTCTTGTGAGTTTCCTAAGCAGAATTGAACTAGTTATGGCCCTTGTGTGTAGGCAGCACAGTTCTTTTGTTCTGAGCAAGCACACTGTTCTGGCATATAGGAAACACAGTAGAGTAGAAGAGTGCTCTTTTCTCAAAAGCAGAGTGTGTTTCTTGTAAGGCAAGTTAGTGTTTGTTTCCCAGTCATAAATGGAGTTGAATCACATGCAGTTTGTGGTCCTACAAGCAAGAAATTTTTTCTCCTAGGAAGAGTCACTATTGCGCTCCCATTTCCATACACAGTGCAAATAGCACTCGTGTCTGTTCCCAGTAAGTGCAGTGTATTAGACTGAAGAGAAGCTTTTGTTCTGTCAATTTCCTAAGCAGAGTTGAACCATATACGGCCCTAGTGTGTAGGAAGCACAGTTCTTTTCTTCTAAGCAAGCTCACTGTTCTGGCATATAGGAAACACAGTAGTGTAGAAGAGTGCTCTTTTATCAAAAGCAGAATGTGTTTCTTGTAAGGCGAGCTAGAGTTTGTTTCCCAGTCATAAATGGAGGTGAATCACATGCAGTTTCAGGTCCTGTGAACAAGAGTTGTTTTCTGGTAAGAAGAGTCACTATTGCACTCCCATTGCCATACACAGTACAAATAGCACTTGCGTCTGTTCCCAGCAAGTACAGTGTATTGGACTGAAGAGAGGCTACTGTTCTTGTCAGTTTCCTAAGCAGAGTTGAACTAGATATGACTCGTGTGTGTAGGAAGCACAGTTCTTTTATTCTGAGCAAGCTCACTGTTCTGGCATATAGGAAAGACAGTAGAGTAGAAGAGTGCTCTTTTATCAAAAGCAGAGTGTGTTTCTTGTAAGGCAAGCTACTGTTTGTTTCCTGGTCATAAATGGAGTTAAATCACATGCAGTTTGTGGTCATAGGAAAAGAGTTGTTTTCTGGTAAGAAGAGTCACTCTTGTGCTCGCTTTGCCATACACAGTGAAAATAGCACTTGTGTCTGTTCCCAGCAAGTACAGTGTATTGGAATGAAGAGAAGCTACTGTTCTTGTGAGTTTCCTAAGCAGAGTTGAACTAGATATGCCCCTTGTGTGTAGGAAGCACAGTTCTTTTGTTCTGAGCAAGCTCACTGTTCTGGCCATACAGGAAACACAGTAGAGTAGAAGAGTGCTGTTTTATCAAAAGTAGAGTGTGTTTCATGTAAGGCAAGCTTGCGTTTGTTTCCCAGTCATAAATGGAGTTGAATCACATGCAGTTTCAGGTTCTATGAACAAGAGTTGTTTTCTGGCAAGAAGAGTCACTCTTGTGCTCCCATTGCCATACACAGTGCAAATAGCACTCACGTGTGTTCCCAGCAAGTATAGTGTATTGGACTAAAGATAAGTTACTGTTCTTGTGAGTTTCCTAAGCAGAGCTGAACTAGATATGGCCCTTGTGTATAGGCAGCACAGTTCTTTTGTTCTGAGCAAGCACACTGTTCTGGCCTATAGGAAACACAGTAGAGTAGAAGAGTACTCTTTTCTCAAAACAGAGTGTGTTTCTTGTAAGGCAAGCTTGTGTTTGTTTCCTGGTCATAAATGGAGTTGAATCTCATGCAGTTTGTGGTCCAAAAAACAAGAGTTGTTTTCTGTTAAGAAGAGTCACTGTTGCACTCCCATTGCCATACACAGTGCAAATAGCACTGGCGTTTGTTCTCAGCAAGTACAGTGTTTGTGACTGAAGAGAAGCTACTGTTCTTGTCAGTTTCCTAAGCAGAGTTGAACTAGATATGGCCCTTGTGTGTAGGAAGCACAGTTCTTTTGTTCTAAGCAAGCTCACTGTTCTGGCATATAGGAAACACATTAGAGAAGAAGAGTGCTCTTTTCTCAAAAGCGGAGTGTCTTTCTTGGAAGGCGAGCTTGTTTTTGTTTTCCGGTCATAAATGGAGTTGAATCACATGCAGTTTGTGGTCCTACGTAAAGAGTTGTTTTCTGGTAAGAAGAGTCACTCTTGTGCTCCCATTACCATACACAGTGCAAATAGCACTTGCGTCTGTTCCCAGCAAGTACAGTGTATTGGACTGAAGAGAAGCTACTGTTCTTGTGAGTTTCCTAAGCAGAGTTGAACTAGATATGGCCGTTGTGTACAGTAAGCACAGTTCTTTTGTTCTGAGCTAGCTCACTGTTCTGGCATTATAGGAAAGAAAGTAGAATAGAAGAGTGCTCTTTTATCAAAAGCAGAGTGTGTTCCTTGTAAGGCGAGCTAGTGTTTGTTTCCCTGTCAGAAAATGGAGTTGAATCACATGCAGTTTGTGGTCCTACAAACAGGAGTTGTTTTCTTGTAAGAAGAGTCACTATTGAGCTCCCATTGCCATACACAGTAAAAATAGCACTCGTGTTTGTTCGCAGCAGTACAGTGTATTGGACTGAAGAGAAGCTACTGTTCTTGTCAATTTCCTAAGCAGAGTTGAACTAGATATGGCCCTTGTGTACAGGAAGCACAGTTCTTTTGTTCTGAGCAAGCTCACTGTTCTGGCCGTATAGGAAACACAGTAGAGTAGAAGAGTGCTCTTGTCTGAAAAGCAGATTGTGTTTCTTGAAAGGCGAGCTAGAGTTTTTTTCCCAGTCATAAATGGAGTTGAATCACATGCAGTTTGTGGTCCTATGAAAAGAGTTGTTTTCTGGTAAGAAGAGTCACTCTTGTGCTCACTTTGCCATACACAGTGAAAATAGCACTTGCATCTGTTCCCAGCAAGTAGAGTGTATTGGACTGAAGAGGAGCTACTGTTCTTGTCAGTTTCCTAAGCAGAGTTGAACTAGATATGGCCCTTGTGTACCGGAAGCACAGTTATTTTGTTCTGAGCAAGCTCACTGTTCTGGCCCTATAGGAAACACAGTAGAGTAGAAGAGTGCTCTTGTCTCAAAAGCAGATTGTGTTTCTTGTAAGGCGAGCTAGAGTTTTTTTCCCAGTCATAAATGGAGTTGAATCACATGCAGTTTTTGGTCCTAGAGCCAGAGTTGTTTTCTGCTAAGAAGAGTCACTATTGCGCTCCCATTTCCATACACAGCGCAAATAGCACTCCCGTCTGTTCCCTGCATGTACAGTGTATTGGAGTGAAGAGAAGCTACTGTTCTTGTAAGTTTCCTAAGCAGAGTTGAACTGGATATGGCCCTTGTGTGTAGGAAGCACAGTTCTTTTGTTCTGAGCAAGCACACTGTTCTGGCACTACAGGAAACACAATAGAGTAGAAGTGTGCTCTTTTCTCAAAGGCAGAGTGTGTTTCTTGTAAGGTGAGCTAGTGTTTGTTTCCCAGTCACAAATGGAGTTGAATCACATGCAGTTTCAGGTCCTATGAACAAGAGTTGTTTTCTGGTAAGAAGAGTCACTATTGCGCTCCCATTGCCATACACAGCGCAAAGAGCAATCCCATCTGTACCCAGCGTGTACAGTGTATTGGACTGAAGAGAAGCTACTGTTCTTGTCAGTTTCCTAATCAGAGTTGAACTAGAATTGGCCCTTGTGTGTAGGAAGCACAGTTCATTTGTTCTGAACTAGCTCACTGTTCTGGCACTATAGGAAACACAGTAGAGTAGAAGAGTCCTCTTTTCTCAAAAGCAGAGTGTGTTTCTTGTAAGGTGAGCTTGTGTTTGATTCCCAGTCATAAATGGAGTTGAATCACATGCAGTTTGTGGTCCTATGAGCAAGAGTTGTTTTCTGGTAAGAAGAGTCACTATTGAGCTCCCATTGCCAAACACAGAGCAAATAGCACTCGCGTCTGTTCCCAGGAAGTACAGTGTATTGGACTGAAGAGAAGCTACTGTTCTTGTCATTTTCCTAAGCAGAGTTGAACTAGATATGACTCGTGTGTGTAGGAAGCACAATTCTTTTGTTCTGAAAAAGCTCACTGTTCTGGCATAATAGGAAAGAAAGGAGTAGAAAAGTGCTCTTTTATCAAAAGCAGAGTGTGTTTCTTGTAAGGTGAGCTAGTGTTTGTTTCCCAGTCATAAATGGAGTTGAATCACATGCAGTTTGTGGTCCTATGAGCAAGAGTTGTTTTCTGGTAGGAAGAGTCACTATTGTGCTCCCATTTCCATACACAGTACAAATAGCACACGCGTCTCTTCCCACTAAGTACAGTGTATTGGACTGAAGAGAAGCTACTGTTCTTGTAAGTTTTCTAAGCAGACTTGAACTAGATATGGCCCTTGTGTGTAGGAAGCACAGTTCTTTTGTTCTGAGCAAGCTCACTGTTCTGGCACTATAGGAAACACAGTGCTGTTTTATCAAAAGTAGAGTGTGTTTCCCGTAAGGCAAGCTACTGTTTGTTTCCTGGTCATAAATGGAGTTGAATCACATGCAGTTTGTGGTCCTACTAGCAAGAATTGTTTTCTGGTATGAAGAGTCACTCTTGTGCTCCCATTTCTATACACAGTGCAAATTGCACTTGCGCGTATTCCCAGTAAGTACAGTGTATTGGACTGAAGAGAAACTACTCTTCTTGTCAGTTTCCTAAGCAGAGTTGAACTAGATATGGCCCTTGTGTGTAGGAAGCACTGTTCTTTTGTTCTGAGCAAGCTCACTGTTCTGGCCCTATAAGAAACACAGTAGAGTAGAAGTGTGCTCTTTACTCAAAAGCAGAGTGTGTTTCTTGTAAGGCGAGCTAGTGTTTGTTTCCCGGTCATAAATGGAGTTGAATCACATGCAGTTTGTGGTCATACGAGCAAGAGTTGTTTTCTGGTAGGAAGAGTCACTATTGTGCTCCCATTTCCATATACAGTGCAAATAGCACTCGCGTCTGTTCCCATTAAGTGCAGTGTATTGGACTGAAGAGAAGCTACTGTTCTTGTAAGTTTCCTAAGCAGAGTTGAACTAGATTTGGCACTTGTGTGTAGGAAGCACAGTTCTTTTGTTCTGAGCAAGCTCACTGTTCTGGCATAGAGGAAACACAGTAGAGTAGAAGAGTGCTCTTTTCTCAAAAGCAGAGTGTGTTTCTTGTAAGGCAAGCTAGTGTTTGTTTCACATTCATAAATAGATTTGAATCACATACAGTTTGTGGTCGTACGAGCAACAGTTGTTTTCTGGTAAGAAGAGTCACTATTGAGCTCCCATTGCCATACACAATACAAATAGCACTGGCGTCTTTTCCCAGCAAGTACAGTGTATTGGACTCAAGAGCAGCTACTGTTCTTGTAAGTTTCCTAAGCAGACTTGAACTAGATATGGCCCTTGTGTGTAGGAAGCACAATTCTTTTGTTAAGAGCAAGCTCACTGTTCTGGCATTATAGGAAAGACAGTAGAGTAGAAGAGTGCTCTTTTATCAAAAGCAGAGTGTGTTTCTTGTAAGGCGAGCTAGTGTTTGTTTCCAAGTCATAAATGGAGTTGAATCACATGCAGTTTGTGGTCCTAAGAGCAAGAGTTGTTTTCTGGTAGGAAGAGTCACTATTGTGCTCCCATTTCAACACAGTGCAAATAGCACTCGTGTCTGTTCCCCTTAAGTACAGTGTATTGGACTGAAGAGAAGCTACTGTTCTTGTAAGTTTCTTAAGCAGACTTGAACTAGATATGGCCCTTGTGTGTAGGAAGCACAGTTCTTTTGTTCTGAGCAAGCTCACTGTTCTGGCTCTATAAGAAACACAGTAGAGTAGAAGAGTGCTCTTTTCTCAAAAGCAGAGTGTGTTTCTTGTAAGGCAAGCTAGTGTTTGTTTCCCATTCATAAATAGAGTTGAATCACATACAGTTTGTGGTCCTACGAGCAACAGTTGTTTTCTGGTAAGAAGAGTTACTATTGAGTTCCCATTGCTATACACAGTGCAAATAGTACTCGCGTCTCTTCCCAGCAAGTACAGTGTATTTGACTGAAGAGAAGCTACTGTACTTGTCAGTTTCAAGCAGAGTTGAACTTGATATGACCTGTGTGTGTAGGAAGCACAGTTTTTTTGTTCTGAGCAAACTCACTGTTCTGGGCCTATAGGCAACACAGTAGAGTTGAAGATTGCTCTTTTCTAAAAAGCAGAGTGTGTTTCTTTTAAGGTGAGCTAGTGTTTGTTTCCTAGTCATAAATGGAGTTGGATCACATGCACTTTTTGGTCCTGTGAGCAACAGTTGTTTTCTGGTAAGAAGAGTCACTATTGAGCTACCATTGCCATACACAATACAAATAGGTCTCGCCTCTTTTCCCAGCAAGTACAGTGTATTGGATTGAAGACAAGATACTGTTCTTGTCAGTTTCCTAGGCAAATTTGAAGTAGATTTGACTCGTGTGTGTAGGAAGCACAGTTCTTTTGTTCTGAGCAAGCTGTCAAAGGAATGACAGTAGAGTAGAAGAGTGCTGTTTTCTCAAAAGCAGAGTGTGTTTCTGGTAAGGCGAGCTAATGTTTGTTTCCCCATCATAAATGGAGTTGAATCACATGCAGTTTGTGGTCTTATGAGCAAGAGTTGTTTTCTGGTAAGAACAGTCACTATTGCACACCTATTCCATACACGGTGCAAATAGCACTTGCGTCTGTTCCCAGTAAGTACAGTGTATTGGATTCAAGAAAAGCTACTGTTCTTGTCAGTTTCTTAAGCAGACTCTAACTAGATATGGCCCTTGTGTGTAGGAAGCACAGTTCTCTTGTTCTGAGCAAGCTCACTCTTCTGGCACTATAAGAAACACAGTAGAGTAGAAGAGTGCTCTTTTCTGAAAAGCAGAGTGTGTTTCTTGTAAGGCGAGCTAGTGTTTGTTTCCAATTCATAAATGGAGTTGAATCACATGCAGTTTGTGGTCCTACGAGCAAGAGTTGTTTTCTGGTAGGAAGAGTCACTGTTGCGCTCCCATTTCCATTCACAGTGCAAAAAGCACTCGTGTCTGTTCCCATTAAGTGCAGTGTATTGGACTGAAGAGAAGCTATTGTTCTGTCAATTTCCTAAGCAGAATTGAACTAGATATGGCCCTTGTGTGTAGGAAGCACAGTTCTTTTGTTCTAAGCAAGCTCACTGTTCTGGCATATAGGAAACTCAGTAGAGAGGAAGAGTGCTCTTTTCTCAAAAGCAGAGTGTGTTTCTTGTAAGGCAAGCTAGTGTTTGTTTCCCATTCATAAATGGAGTTGAATCACAAGCAGTTTGTGGTCCTACAAGCAAGAGTTGTTTTCTATTAGAAAGAGGCACAATTACACGCCCATTGCCATACACAGCTCAAATAGCACTCCCATCTGTTCCCAGCATGTACAGTGTAATGGACTGAAGAGAAGCTACTGTTCTTGTCAGTTTCCTAAGCAGAGTTGAACTAGATATGGCCCTTATGTGTAGGAAGCACAGTTCTTTTGTTCTGAGCAAGCTCACTCTTCTGGCACTATAGGAAACACAGTAGAGTAGAAGAGTCCTCTTTTCTCAAAAGCAGAGTGTGTTTCTTGTTAGTCGAGCTTGTGTTTGTATCCGGTCATAAATGGAGTTGAGTCACATGCAGTTTGTGGTCCTACAAACAAGAGTTGTTTTCTGGTAAATAGAGTCACTCTTGTGCTCCCATTGCCATACGCAGTGCAAATAACACTTGTGTCTCTTCCCTGCAAATACAGTGTATTAGACTGAAGAGAAGCTACTGTTCTTGTAAGTTTGCTAAGCAGAGTTGAACTAGATATGGCCCTTGTGTGTAGGAAGCACAGTTCTTTTGTTCTGAGCAAGCTCACTGTTCTGGCCATATAGGAAACACAGTAGAGTAGAAGAGTGCTGTTTTATCAAAAGTAGAGTGTGTTTCTTGTAAGGCGAGCTTGTGTTTGTTTCCCAGTCATAAATGGAGTTGAATCACATGCAGTTTCAGGTCCTATGAACAAGAGTTGTTTTCTGGTAAGAAGAGTCACTCTTGTGCTCCATTGCCATACACAGTGCAAATAGCACTCACGTCTGTTCCCAGCAAGTACAGTGTATTGGACTGAAGAGAAGTTACTGTTCTTGTCAGTTTCCTAAGCAGAGTTGAACTAGATATGACCCTTGTGTATAGGCAGCACAGTTCTTTTGTTCTGAGCAAGCACACTGTTCTGGCATATAGGAAACACAGTAGAGTAGAAGAGTACTCTTTTCTCAAAAGCAGAGTGTGTTTCTTGTAAGGCGAGCTTGTGTTTGTTTCCCAGTCATAAATGGAGTTGAATCACATGCAGTTTGTGGTCCTGCAAGCAACAGTTGTTTTCTGGTAAGAAGAGTCACTATTGTGCTCCCATTGCCATACACAGTACAAATAGCACTCGCGTCTGTTTCCAGCAAGTACAGTGTATTGGACTGAAGAGAAGCTGCTGTTCTTGTCAGTTTCCTAAGCAAAGTTGAACTAGATATGATTCGTGTGTTTAGGAAGCACAGTTCTTTTGTTCTGGGCAAGCTCACTGTTCTGGCATATAGGAAACACAGTAGAGTAGAAGAGTGCGCTTTTCTCAAAAGCAGAGAAAGTTTCTAGTAAGGCGAGCTAGTGTTTGTTTCCCAGTCCTAAATGGAGTTGAATCACATGCAGTTTGTGGTCCTATGAGCAAGAGTTGTTTTCTGTTAGGAAGAGTCACTATTGCACTTCCATTTCCATACACAGTGCAAATAGCAATCACGATGTTCCCAGTAAGTACAGTGTATTGGACTGAAGAGAAGCTACTGTTCTTGTCAGTTTCCTAAGCAGAGTTGAACTAGATATGGCCCTTGTGTGTAGGAAGCACAGTTCTTTTGTTCTGAGCAAGCTCACTCTTCTGGCACTATAGGAAACACAGTAGAGTAGAAGAGTCCACTTTTCTCAAAAGCAGAGTGTGTTTCTTGTTAGTCGAGCTTGTGTTTGATTCCCGGTCATAAATGGAGTTGAATCACATGCAGTTTGTGGTCCTACAAACAAGAGTTGTTTTCTGGTAAATAGAGTCACTCTTGTGCTCCCATTGCCATACGCAGTGCAAATAGCACTTGTGTCTCTTCCCAGCAAATACAGTGTATTGGACTGAAGAGAAGCTACTGTTCTTGTAAGTTTGCTAAGCAGAGTTGAACTAGATATGGCCCTTGTGTGTAGGAAGCACAGTTCTTTTCTTCTGAGCAAGCTCACTGTTCTGGCCATATAGGAAACACAGTAGAGTAGAAGAGTGCTGTTTTATCAAAAGTAGAGTGTGTTTCTTGTAAGGCGAGCTTGTGTTTGTTTCCCAGTCATAAATTGAGTTGAATCACATGCAGTTTGTGGTCCTGCAAGCAACAGTTGTTTTCTGGTAAGAAAAGTCACTATTGCGCTCCCATTGCCATACACAGTACAAATAGCACTCGCGTCTGTTCCCAGCAAGTACAGTGTATTGGACTGAAGAGAAGCTACTGTTCTTGTCAGTTCCTAAGCAGAGTTGAACTAGATATGATTCGTGTGTGTAGGAAGCACAGTTCTTTTGTTCTGGGCAAGCTCACTGTTCTGGCATATAGGAAACACAGTAGAGTAGAAGAGTGTGCTTTTCTCAAAAGCAGAGTGTGTTTCTTGTAAGGCGAGCTAGTGTTTGTTTCCCAGTCCTAAATGGAGTTGAATCACATGCAGTTTGTGGTCCTATGAGCAAGAGTTGTTTTCTGTTAGGAAGAGTCACTATTGCACTTCCATTTCCATACACAGTGCAAATAGCAATCACGTCTGTTCCCAGTAAGTACAGTGTATTGGACTGAAGAGAAGCTACTGTTCTTGTCAGTTTCCTAAGCAGAGTTGAACTAGATATCGCCCTTGTGTGTAGGAAGCACAGTTCCTTTGTTCTGAGCAAGCTCACTGTTCTGGCCCTATAAGAAACACAGTAGAGTCGATGAGTGTTCTTTTCTCAAAAGCAGAGTGTGTTTCTTGTAAGGCGAGCTACTGTTTGTTTCCCAGTCATAAATGGAGTTGAATCACATGCAGTTTGTGGTCCTATGAGCAAGAGTTATTTTCTGGTAAGAAGAGTAATTCTTGTGCTCCCATTGCTATACACTGTGCAAATTGCACTCGCGTGTGTTCCCAGCAAGTACAGTGTATTGGACTGAATTAAGCTACTGTTCTTCTCAGTATCCTAAGCAGAGTTGAACTAGATATGGCCCTTGTGTGTAGGAAGCACAGTTCTTTTGTTCTGAGCAAGCACTCTTCTCGCCCTAAAGGAAACACAGTAGAGTAGAAGAGTGCTCTTGTCTCAAAAGCAGAGTGTGTTTCTTGTAAGGCGAGCTAGTGTTTCTTTCCCATTCATAAATAGAGTTGAATCACATGCAGTTTGTGGTCCTAGGAGCAACAGTTGTTTTCTGGTAAGAGGAGTCACTATTGAGCTCCCATTGCAATACACAGTGCAAATAGCTCTCACGTCTCTTCCCAGCAAGTACAGTGTATTGGACTGAAGAGAAGCTACTGTTCTTGTCAGTTTCCAAAGCAGAGTTGAACTTGATATGACCTGTGTGTGTAGGAAGCACAGTTTTTTTGTTCTGAACAAGCTCACTGTTCTGGGCCTATAGGCAACACAGTACAGTAGAAGAGTGCTGTTTTCTCAAAAGCAGAGTGTGTCTCTTTTAAGGTGAGCTAGTGTTTGTTTCCCAGTCATAAATGGAGTTGAATCACATGCAGTTTTTGGTCCTACGAGCCACAGTTGTTTTTTGGTAAGAACAGTCACTATTGAACACCCATTTTCATACACAGTGCAAATAGCACTCGCGTCTGTTCCCAGTAAGTACAGTGTATTGGACTCAAGAGAAGCTACTGTTCTTGTAAGTTTCCTAAGCAGCCTTGAACTAGATATGGCACTTGTGTGTAGGAAGCACAGTTCTTTTGTTAAGAGCAAGCTCACTGTTCTGGCCCTATAAGAAACACAGTGGAGTAGAAGAGTGCTCTTTTCTCAAAAGCAGAGTGTGTTTCTTGTAAGACGAGCTAGTGTTTGTTTCCAATTCATAAATGGAGTTGAATCACATGCAGTTTGTGGTCCTACGAGCAAGAGTTGTTTTCTGGTAGGAAGAGTCACTATTGTGCTTCCATTTCCATACACAGTGCAAATTGCACTCGCGTCTGTTCCCATTAAGTGCAGTGAATTGGACTGAAGAGAAGCTACTGTTCTTGTCAGTTTCCTAAGCAGAATTGAACTAGATATGGCCCTTGTGTGTAGGAAGCACAGTTCTTTTGTTCTGAACTAGCTCACTGTTCTGGCACTATAGGAAACACAGTAGAGTAGAAGAGTCCTCTTTTCTCAACAGCAGAGTGTTTTTCTTGTAAGGCGAGCTTGTGTTTGATTCCCGGTCATAAATGAAGTTGAATCACATGCAGTTTGTTGTCCTACAAACAAGAGTTGTTTTCTGGTAAGAAGAGTCACTATTGAGCTCCCATTGCCATACACAGTCCAAATAACACTCGCGTCTGTTCCCAGCAAGTACAGTGAATTGGACTGAAGAGGATCTACTGTTCTTGTCAGTTTCCTAAACAGAGTTGAACTAGATATGACTCGTGTGTGTAAGAAGCACAATTCTTTTTTTCTGAACAAGCTCACTGTTCTGGCATGTAGGAAAGACAGTAGAGTAGAAGAGTGCTCTTTTATCAAAAGCCGAGTGTGTTTCATGTAAGGCGAGCTAGTGTTTGATTCCCAGTCATAAATGGAGTTGAATCACATGCAGTTTGTAGTCCTATGAGCAAGAGTTGTTTTCTGGTAGGAAGAGTCACTATTGTGCTCCCATTGCCATACACAGTGCAAATAGCACTCGCGTCTGTTCCCAGTAATACAGTGTATTGGACTGAAGAGAAGCTACTGTTCTTGTAAGTTTCTTAAGCAGACTTGAACTAGATATGGCCCTTGTGTATAGGCAGCACAGTATTTTGTTCTGAGCAAGCACACTGTTCTGGCATATAGGAAACACAGTAGAGTAGAAGAGTACTCTTTTCTCAAAAGCAGAGTGTGTTTCTTGTAAGGCGAGCTTGTGTTTGTTTCCCGGTCATAAATGGAGTTGAATCTCATGCAGTTTGTGGTCCTAAAAACAAGAGTTGTTTTCTGTTAAGAAGAGTCACTATTGCGCTCCAATTTCCATACACAGTGCAAGTAGCACTGGCGTTTGTTCTCAGCAAGTACAGTGTTTGTGACAGAAGAGAAGCTACTGTTCTTGTCAGTTTCCTAAGCAGAGTTGAACTAGATATGGCCCTTGTGTGTAGTAAGCACAATTCTTTGTTCTGAACAAGCTCTGTTCTGGCATATAGGAAAGACAGTAGAGTAGAAGAGTGCTCTTTTATCAAAAGTAGAGTGTGTTTCATGTAAGGCGAGCTTGTGTTTGTTTCCCAGTCATAAATGGAGTTGAATCCCATGCAGTTTGTGGTCCTACAAGCAAGAGTTTTATTCTCGTAGGAAGAGTCACTATTGCGCACCCATTTCCATACACAGTGCAAATAGCACTCGCGTCTGTTCCCAGTAAGTACACTGTATTGGACTGAAGAGAAGCTACTGTTCTTGTAAGTTTCGTAAGCATAGTTGAACTAGATATCGCCCTTGTGTGAAGGAAGACAGTTCTTTTGTTCTGAGCAAGCTCACTGTTCTAGCCCTATAAGAAACACAGTAGAGTAGATGAGTGTTCTTTTCTCAAAAGCAGAGTGTGTTTCTTGTAAGGTGAGCTAGTGTTTGTTTCCCAGTCATAAATTGAGTTGAATCACATGCAGTTTGTGGTCCTTCAAGCAACACTTGTTTTCTGGTAAGAAGAGTCACTATTGCGCTCCCATTGCCATACACAGTACAAATAGTACTCGCGTCTGTTCCTAGCAAGTACAGTGCATTGGACTGAAGAGGAGCTACAGTTCTTGTCAGTTTCCTAAGCAGAGTTGAACTAGATATGGCCCGTGTGTGTAGGAAGCACAGTTCTTTTGTTCTGAGCTAGCTCACTTTTCGGACCCCATAAGAAACACAGTAGAGTAGAAGAGTGCTATTTTCTAAAAAGGAGAGTGTGTTTATTGTAAGGCGAGGCAGTGTTTGTCACCCAGTCAGAAATGGAGTTGAATCCCATGCAGTTTCTGGTCCTACAAGCAAGAGTTGTTTTCTGGTAAGGAAAGTCACTATTGTGCTCCCTTTGCATTACACAGTGCAAATAGCACTCGCGTGTGTTCCTAGCAAGTACAGTGTATTGGACTGAAGAGGAGCTACTGTTCCTGTCAGTTTCCTAAGCAGAGTTGAACTAGATATGGCCATGTGTGTAGGAAGCACAGTTCTTTTTTTCTGAGCAAGCTCTCTCTTCTGGCCCTATAGGAAACACAGTAGAGTAGAAGAGTGCTCTTTTCTCAAAAGCAGAGTGTGTTTCTTCTAAGGCGAGCTAGCGTTTGTTTCCCAGTCCTAAATGGAGTTGAATCACATGCAGTTTGTGGTCCTATGAGCAAGAGTTGTTTTCTGGTAAGAGGAGTCACTATTGTGCTCCTATTGCCATACACAGTACAAATAGCACTCGCGTGTGTTCCCAGCAATTACAGTGCATTGGACTGAAGAGGAGCAACAGTTCTTGTCAGTGTCCTAAGCAGAGTTGAACTAAATATGGCCCATGTGTGTAGGAAGCACAGTTCTTTTTTTTCTGAGCAAGCTCTCTCTTCTGGCCCTATAGGAAACACAGTAGAGTAGA
This sequence comes from Peromyscus eremicus, assembly GCF_949786415.1. NCBI lineage: Eukaryota > Metazoa > Chordata > Mammalia > Rodentia > Cricetidae > Peromyscus > Peromyscus eremicus. The sequence continues at coordinate 208,262 of NW_026734832.1, forward strand.
AGAGTGCTCTTTTCTCAAAAGCAGAGTGTATTTCTTCTAAGGCAAGCTAGCGTTTGTTTCCCAGTCCTAAATGGAGTTCAATCACATGCAGTTTGTGGTCCTATGAGCAAGAGTTGTTTTCTGGTAAGAGGAGTCACTATTGTGCTCCTATTGCCATACACAGTACAAATAGCACTCGCGTGTGTTCCCAGCAATTACAGTGCATTGGACTGAAGAGGAGCAACAGTTCTTGTCAGTTTCCTAAGCAGAGTTGAACTAAATATGGCCCGTGTGTGTAGGAATCACAGTTCTTTTGTTCTGAGCAAGCTCACTGTTCTGGCCCTATAGGAAACACAGTAGAGTAGAAGAGTGCTCTATTCTCAAAAGCAGAGTGTGTTTCTTGTAAGGCGAGCTAGCATTTGTTTCCCAGTCCTAAAAGGAGTTGAATCACATGCAGTTTCTGGTCCGACGACCAAGAGTTGTTTTTTGGTATGAAGAGTCACTCTTGGGCTCCTATTGTCATACACAGGGCAAATAGCACATGCGTCTGTTCCCAGCATGAACAGCGTATTGGACTGAAGAGGATCTACTGTTCTTTTCATTTTCCTAAGCAGAATTGAAATAGATATGGTCGTGTGTGTAGGAAGCACAGTTCTTTTGTTCTGAGCAAGCTCTCTCTTCTGGCCCTATAGGAAACACAGTAGAGTAGAAGAGTGCTCTTTCCAAAAAACAGAGTGTGTTTCTTGTAAGGCGTGCTAGCGTTTATTTCCCAGTCCTAAATGGAGTTGAATCACATGCAGTTTGTGGTTCTACGAGCAAGAGTTGTTTTCTGGTAAGAATGGTCACTATTGTGCTCCCATTTCCATACACATGCAAATAGCACTCGCGTCTGTTCCCCGGAAGTACAGTGCATTGGACTGAAGAGCAGCTACTGTTCTTGTCAGTTTCCTAAGCAGAGTTGAACTAGATATGGCCCGTGTGTGTAGGAAGCACAGTTACTTTGCTCTGAACAAGCTCACTGTTCTGGCCTATAGGAAACTCATAGAGTAGAAGAGTGCTCTATTCTCAAAAGCAGAGTGTGTTTCTTGTAAGGCGAGCTAGTGTTTGTTTCCCAGTCGTAAATGGAGTTGAATCACATGCAGTTTTTGGTCCTACGAGCAAGAGTGGTTTTCTGGTAAGGAAAGTCATTATTGTGCTCCCATTGCCATACATAGTGCAAACAGCACTCGCGTCTGTTTCCAGCAAGTACAGTGTTTGGACTGAAGAGGAACTACAGTTCTTGTCAGTTTCCTAAGCAGAGTTGAACTAGATATGGCCTGTGTGTGTAGGACGAACAGTTCTTTTCTTCTGAGCAAGCTAACTGTTCGGACCCCGTAGCAAACACAGTAGAGTAGAAGAGTGCTCTTTCCTCAAAAGCAGAGTGTGTTTCTTGTAAGGCGAGCTACTGTTTGTTTCTAAGTCAGAAATTGAGTTGAATCCCATGCAGTTTCTGGTCCCACGAGCAAGAGTTGTTTTCTGGTAAGAAGAGTCACTATTGCGCTCCCATTGCCATACACAGTGCAAATAGCACTCGCGTGTGTTCCCAGCAAGTACAGTGTATTGGACTGAAGAGGAGATACTGTTCTTGTCACTTTCCTAAGCAGAGTTGAACTAGATATGGCCCGTGTGTGTTCGAAGCACAGTTATTTGTTCTGAGCAAGCTCACTCTTCTGGCCCTATTGGAAACACAGTAGAGTAGAAGAGTGCTCTTTTCTCAAAAGCAGAGTGTGTTTCTTCTAAGGCGACCTAGCGTTTGTTTCCCAGTCCTAAATGGAGTTGGATCCCACGCAGTTTCTGATCCTACGAGTAAGAGTTGTTTCCTGGTAAGAAGAGTAACTATTGGGCTCCCATGGTCATACACAGGGCAAATAGCACTGGCATCTGTTCCTAGCATGTACAGTGTATTGGAATGAAGAGGAGCTACTGTTTTTGTCACTTTCCTAAGCAGAGTTGAACTAGATATGGCCACTGTGTGTAGGAATCACAGTTCTTTTGTTCTGAGCTAGCTCACTGTTCTGGCCCTATAGGAAACACAGTAGAGTAGAAGAGTGCTCTTTTCTCAAAAGCAGAGTGTGTTTCTTGTAAGGAGAGGTAGCATTTGTTTCCCAGTCCTAAATGGAGTTGAATCACATGAAGTTTGTGGTCCTACGAGCAAGAGTTGTTTTCTGGTAAGAAGAGTCACTATTGTGCTCCCATTGCATTACACAGTGCAAATAGCACAAGCGTCTTTTCCCAGCAAGTACAGTGCATTGGACTGAAGAGGAGCTACAGTTCTTGTCAGTTTCCTAAGGAGAGTTGAACTAGATATGGCCCGTGTGTGTAGGAAGCACAGTTATTTTGTTCTGAGCAAGCTCACTGTTCTGGCCTATAGTAAACACAGTAAAGTAGAAGAGTACTCTATTCTCAAAAGCAGAGTGTGTTTCTTGTATGGCGAGCTAGCGTTTGTTTCCCAGTCCTAAATGGAGTTGAATCACATGCAGTTTTTGGTCCTACGAGCAAGAGTTGTTTCCTGGTAAGGAAAGTCACTTTTGCGCTCTCAATGCCATACACAGTGCAAACAGCAGTCGCGACTGTTTCCAGCAAGTACAGTGTATTGGTCTGAAGAGGAACTACAGTTCTTGTCAGTTTCCTAAGCAGAGTTGAACTAGATATGGCCTGTGTGTTTAGGAAGCACAGTTCTTTTCTTCTGAGCAAGCTAACTGTTCGGACCCCATAGGAAACACTAGAGTAGAAGACTGCTCTTTCCTCAAAAGCAGAGTGTGTTTTTTTTAAGGCGAGCTACTGTTTGTTTCAAAGTCAGAAATTGAGTTGAATCCCATGCAATTTCTGGTCCTACGAGCAAGAGTTGTTTTCTGGTAAAAAGAGTCACTATTGCGCTCCCATTGCAATACACAGTCAAATAGTGCTCGATCTGTTCCCAGCAAGTACATTGTATTGGACTGAAGAGGAGCTACTGTTCTTGTCACTTTCCTAAGCACAGTTGAACTAGATATGGCCGCTGTGTGTAGGAAGCACAGTTCTTTTGTTCTGAGCAAGCACACTGTTCTGGCCCTATAGGAAACACAGTAGAGTAGAAGAGTGCTCTTTTCTCAAAAGCAGAGTGTGTTTCTCATAAGGCGAGGTAGCGTTTGTTTCCCAGTCCTAAATGGAGTTGAATCACATGCAGTTTGTGGTCCTACGAGCAAGAGTTGTTTTCTGGTAAGAAGAGTCACTATTGTGCTCCCTTTGCCATACACAGGACAAATAGCACTTGCGTCTTTTCCCAGCATGAACAATGTATTGGACTTTAGAGGATCTACGGTTCTTGTCAGTTTCCTAAGCAGAATTGAACTAGATATGGCCGTGTGTGTAGGAAGCACACTTCTTTTGTTCTGAGTATCTCTCTCTTCTGGCCCTATAGGAAGCACAGTAGAGTAGAAGAGTGCTCTTTTCTCAAAAGCAGAGTGTGTTTCTTGTAAAGCGAGCTAGCGTTTGTTTCCCAGTCCTAAATGGAGTTGAATCACATGCAGTTTCTGGTCCGACGACCAAGAGTTGTTTTTTGGTATGAAGAGTCACTCTTGGGCTCCCATTGTCAAACACAGGGCAAATAGCACTTGCGTCTGTTCCCAGCATGTGCAGTGTATTGGACTGAAGAAGAGCTACTGTTCTTGTCACTTTACTAAGCAGAGTTGAACTAGATATGGCTCCTGTGTGTAGGAAGCACAGTTCTTTTGTTCTGAGCAAGCTCACTGTTCTGGCACTCTAGGAAACACAGTAGAGTAGAAGAGTCCTCTTTTCTCAAAAGCAGAGTGTGTTTCTTGTAAGGGGACCAAGCGTTTGTTTCCCAGTCCTAAGTGGAGTTGAATCACATGCAGTTACTGGTACTAAGAGCAAGAGTTGTTTTCTGGTAAGAAGAGTCACTATTGTGCTCCCATTGCCGTACACCGTGCAAATAGCACTCGCGTCTGTTCCCAGCAATTACAGTGCATTGGACTGAAGAGGAGCTACAGTTCTTGTCAGTTTCCTAAGCAGAGTTGAACTAGATATGGCCCCTGTGTGTAGGAAGCACAGTTATTTTGTTCTGAGCAAGCTCACTGTTCTGGCCTAAGGAAACACAGTAGAGTAGAAGAGTGCTCTATTCTCAAAAGCAGAGAGTGTTTCTTGTATGGCGAGCTAGCGTTTGTTTCCCAGTCCTAAATGGAGTTGAGTCACATGCAGTTTCTGGTCCTACGAGCAAGAGTTGTTTTCTGGTAAGGAAAGTCACTATTGCGCTACCATTGCCATACACAGTGCAAACAGCACTCGCGTATGTTTCCAGCAAGTACAGTGTATTGGACTGAAGAGGAACTACAGTTCTTGTCAGTTTCCTAAGCAGAGTTGAACTAGATATGGCCTGTGTGTGTAGGAAGCACAGTTCTTTTCTTCTGAGCAAGCTAACTGTTCGGACCCCATAGGAAACACAGTAGAGTAGAAGAGTGCTCTTTCCTCAAAAGCAGAGTGTGTTTCTTGTAAGGCGAGCTACTGTTTGTTTCCAAGTCAGAAATTGAGTTGACTCCCATGCAGTTTCTGGTCCTATGAGCAAGAGTTGTTTTCTGGTAAGGAGAGTCACTATTGTGCTCCCATTGCCATACACAGGAAAAATAGCACTTGCGTCTTTTCCCAGCATGAACAGTGTATCGGACTTTAGAGGATCTACTGTTCTTGTCAGTTTCTTAAGCAGAATTGAACTAGATATGGCCGTGTGTGTAGGAAGCACAGTTCTTTTGTTCTGAGTATCTCTCTCTTCTGGCCCTATAGGAAACACAGTAGAGTAGAAGAGTGTTCTTTTCTCAAAAGCAGAGTGTGTTTCTTGTAAGGCGAGCTAGCGTTTGTTTCCCAGTCCTAAATGGAGTTGAATCACATGCAGTTTTTGGTTTTATGAGCAACAGTTGTTTTCTGGTAAGGAAAGTCACTATTGCCGTCCCATTTCCATACACAGTGCAAACAGCATTCACGTCTGTTTCCAGCAAGTACAGTGTATTGGACTGAAGAGGAGCTACTGTTCTTGTCAGTTTCCTAAGCAGAGTTGAACTAGATATGGCCCGTCTGTATAGGAAGCACCATTCTTTTGTTCTGAGCAAGCTCACTGTTCCTGCCCTACAGGAAACACAGTAGAATAGAAGAGTGCTCTTTTCTCCAAACAGAGTGTGTTTCTCATAAGGCGAGGTAGCGTTTGTTTTCCAGTCCTAAATGGAGGTGAATCACATGCAGTTTCTGGTCCTATGAGCAAGAGTTTTTTTCTGGTAAGAAGAGTCACTATTGCGCTCCCATTGTCATACACAGGACAAATAGCACTGGCGTCACCTCCCAGCATGTACAGTGAATTGGACTGAAGAGGAAATACTGTTCTTTTCAGTTTCCTAAGCAGAATTGAACTAGATATGGCCCGTGTGTGTAGGATGCACAGTACTTTTGTTCTGAGCAAGCTCACTGTTCTGGCCCTTAGGAAACACAGTAGAGTAGAAGAGTGCTCTATTCTCAAAAGCAGAGTGTGTTTCTTGTAAGGCGAGACAGCGTTTGTTTCACAGTCCTAAACGGAGTTGAGTCACATGCAGCTTCTGGACCTACCAGCAAGAGATGTTTTCTGGTAAGAAGAGTCACTAATGAGCTCCCATTGCCATACACAGTGGATCTAACACTCACGTCTGTTCCCAGCAAGTACAGTGTATTGGACTAAAGAGGAGCTACTGTTCTTGTCAGTTTCCTAAGCAGAGTTGAACTAGATATGTCTCGTGTGTGTAGGAAGCACAGTTCTTTTGTTCTGAGCAAGGTCACTGTTCGGACCCCATAAGAAACACAGTAGAATAGAAGAGTGCTATTTTATAAAAAGCAGAGTGTGGCCGGGCGGTGGTGGTGCACGTCTTTAATCCCAGCACTCGGTCGGGAGGCAGAGCCAGGCGGATCTCTGTGAGTTCGAGGCCAGCCTGGACTACCAAGTGAGTCCCAGGAAAAGCGCAAAGCTACACAGAGAAACCCTGTCTCGAAAAACCAAAAAAAAAAAAAAAAAAAAAAAAAAAAAAAAAAAAAAAAAAAAAAAAAAAAGCAGAGTGTGTTTCTTGTAAGGTGAGCTAGCGTTTGTTTCCCAGTCCTAAATGGAGTTGAGTCACATGCAGTTTGTGGTCCTACGAGCAAGAGTCGTTTTCTGGTAAGAAGAGTCACTATTGTGCTCCCATTGCCATACACAGTGCAAATAGCACTCGCGTCTGTTCCCAGCAAGTACAGTGCATTGGACTGAAGAGGAGCTACATTTCTTGTCAGTTTCCTAAGCAGAGTTGAACTAGATATGGCCCGTGTGTGTAGGAAGCACAGTTCTTTTGTTCTGAGCAAGCTCACTGTTCTGGCCTTATAGGAAACACAGTAGAGTAGAAGAGTGCTCTATTCTCAAAAGCAGAGTGTGTTTCTTGTAAGGCAAGCTAGCATTTCTTTCCCAGTCCTAAATGGAGTTGAATCACATGCAGTTTCTGGTTCTACGACCAAGAGTTGTTTTTTGGTATGAAGAGTCACTATTGCGCTCCCATTTCCATACACAGTGCAAACAGCACTCGAGTCTGTTTCCAGCAAGTACAGTGTATTGGACTGAAGAGGAGCTACTGTTCTTGTCAGTTTCCTAAGCAGAGATGAACTAGATATGGCCCGTGTGTGTAGGAAGCACAGTTCTTTTGTTCTGAGCGAGCTCACTGTTCGGACCCCATAGGAAACACAGTAGAGTAGAAGAGTGCTCTTTTCTGAAAAGCAGAGTGTGGTTCTTGTAAGGCGAGCTAGCGTTTGTTTCCCAGTTCTTAATGGAGTTGAATCATATGCAGTTTTTGGTCCTACGAGCAACAGTTGTTTTCTGGTACGGAAAGTCACTATTGTGCTCCCATATCCATAAAAAGTAAAAACAGCACTCGCGTCTGTTTCCAGCAAGTACAGTGTATTGGACTGAAGAGGAGCTACTGTTCTTGTCAGTTTCCTAAACAGAGTTGAACTAGATATGGCCCGTGTGTGTAGAAAGCACAGTTATTTTATTCTGAGCAAGCTCACTCTTCGGACCCAATAGGAAACACAGTAGAGTAGAAGAGTGCTCTTTTCTCAAAAGCAGTATCTATTTCTTGTAAGGTGAGCTAGCGTTTGTTTCCCAGTCCTAAATGGAGTTGAATCACATGTAGTTTCTGGTCGTACGAGCAAGAGTTTTTTTCTGTAAGAAGAGTCACTGTTGCGGGCCCATTGTCATATACAGGGCAAATAGTACTGGCGTTTGTTTTCAGCATGTACGTTGTATTGGACCGAAGAGGATCTACTGTTCTTGTCAGTTTCCTAAGGAGAATTGAACTAGATATGCCTGTGTGTGTAGGAAGCACAGTTCTTTTGTTATGTGCAAGCTCACTCTTCTGGCCCTATAGGAAACACAGTAGAGTAGAAGAGTGCTCTTTTCTCAAAGCAGCGTGTGTTTCTGGTAAGGGGAGCTAGCGTTTATTTCCCAGTTCTAAATAGAGTTGAATCACATGCAGTTTTTGGTCCTATGAGCAAGAGTTGTTTTCTGGTTTGGAAAGTCACTATTGCGCTCCCATTGCCATACACAGTGCAAAAAGCACTCGCGTATCCTCCCAACAAGTACAGTGTATTGGACTGAAGAGGATCTACTGTTCTTGTCAGTTTACTCAGCAGAGTTGAACTAGATATGTCCCGTGTGTGTAGGAAATCACAGTTCTTTTCTTCTGAGCAAGCTCACTGTTCATACCCCATAGGAAACTCATAGAGTAGAAGAGTGCTCTATTCTCAAAAGCAGAGTGTGTTTCTTGTAAGGCAAGCTAGCGTTTGTTTCCTAGTCCTAAATGGAGTTGAATCACATGCAGTTTTTGGTCCTATGAGCAAGAGTTGTTTTCTGGTAAGGAAAGTCACTATTGTGATCCCATTGCCATATACAGTGCAAATAGCACTCATGTCTGTTCCCAGCAAGTACAGTGTATTGGACTGAAGAGGAGCTACTGTTCTTGTCAGTTTCCTAAGCAGAGTTGAACTAGATATGGCCCGTGTGTGGAGGAAGCACAGTTCTTTTATTCTGAGCAAGCTCACTGTTCTGGCCCTACAGGAAACACAGTAGAGAAGAAGAGTGTTCTTTTCTCAAAAGCAGAGTGATTTTCTTGTAAGGTGAGCTAGCGTTTGTTTCCCAGTCCTAAATGGAGTTGAATCACATGCAGTTTCTGGTCCTATGAGCAAGAGTTGTTTACTGGTAAGGAAAGTCACTATTGCACTCCCATTGGCATACACAGTGCAAATAGCACTCAGGTCTGTTACCAGGAAATACAGTGTATTGGACTGAAGAGGAGCTACTGTTCTTGTCAGTTTCCTAAGCAGAGTTGAACTAGATATGGCCCGTGTGTGTAGGAAGCACAGCTTTTTTGTTCTGAGCATGCTCACTGTTCTGGCCCTATAGGAAACACAGTACAGTAGAAGAGTGCTCTTTTCTCAAAAGCAGAGTGTGTTTCTTGTAAGGCGAGCTAGCATTTGTATCCCAACCTAAATGGAGTTGAATCATATGCAGTTTCTATTCCTATGAGCAAGATTTGTTTTCTGGTAAGAAGAGTCACTATTGTGCTCCCGTTTCCATACACAGTGCAAATAGCACTCGCGTCTCTTCCCAGCAAGTACAGTGTATTGTACTGAAGAGGAGCTACTGTTCTTGTCAGTTTCCTAAGCAGAGTTGAACTAGATATGGCCCATGTGAGTAGGAAGCACAGTTCATTTGTTCTGAGCAAGCTCACTTTTCGGACCCCATAGGAAACACATTACAGTAGAAGATTGCTCTTTTCTCAAAAGCAGAGTGTGTTTCTTGTAAGGCGAACTAGTGTTTGTTTCCCCGTCCTAAATGGAGTTGTATCCCACGCAGTTTCTGGTCCTACGAGCAAGAGTTGTTTTCTGGTAAGAAGAGTCACTATTGCGCTCCCATTGTCACACACAGGGCAAATAGCACTGGCGTCTTTTCCCAGCATGTACAGTGTATTGGACTGAAGAGGAGCTACTGTTCTTGTCAGTTTGCTAAGCAGAGTTGAACTAGATATGGCCCGTGTGTGTAGGAAGCACAGTTAATTTGTTCTGAGCAAGCTCACTGTTCGGACCCCATAGGAAACACAGTAGAGTAGAAGAGTGCTCTTTTCTTGACAGCAGAGTGTGTTTCTTGTAAGGCGAGCTAGCTTTTGTTTCCCAGTCATGAATGGAGTTGAATCACATGCAGTTTGTGTTCCTACGAGCAAGAGTTGTTTTCTGGTAAGAGGAGTCACTATTGTGCTCCTATTGCCATACACAGTACAAATAGCACTCGCGTGTGTTCTCAGCAATTACAGTGCATTGGACTGAAGAGGAGCGACAGTTCTTGTCAGTTTCCTAAGCAGAGTTGAACTAGATATGGCTCCTGTGTGTAGGAAGCACAGTTCTTTTGTTCTGAGCAAGCTCACTGTTCTGGCACTATAGGAAACACAGTAGAGTAGAAGAGTGCTCTATTCTCAAAAGCAGAGTGTGTTTCTTGTAAGGCGAGCTAGCATTTGTTTCCCAGTCCTAAATGGAGTTGAATCACATGCAGTTTCTGGTCCGACGACCAAGAGTTGTTTTTTGGTATGAAGAGTCACTCTTGGGCTCCCATTGTCATACACAGGGCAAATAGCACTTGCGTCTGTTCCCAGCATGTGCAGTGTATTGGACTGAAGAAGAGCTACTGTTCTTGTCACTTTACTAAGCAGAGTTGAACTAGATATGGCTCCTGTGTGTAGGAAGCACAGTTCTTTTGTTCTGAGCAAGCTCACTGTTCTGGCACTCTAGGAAACACAGTAGAGTAGAAGAGTCCTCTTTTCTCAAAAGCAGAGTGTGTTTCTTGTAAGGGGACCAAGCGTTTCTTTCCCAGTCCTAAGTGGAGTTGAATCACATGCAGTTTGTGGTCCTACCATCAAGAGTTGTTTTCTGGTAAGAAGAGTCACTATTGCGCTCCCATTGCCATATATAGGACAAATAGCACTTGCGTCTTTTCCTAGAATGAACAGTGTATTGGACTTGAGAGGATCTACTGTTCTTGTCAGTTTCCTAAGCAGAATTGAACTAGATATGGACGTGTCTGTAGGAAGCACTGTTCTTTTGTTCTGAGTATCTCTCTGTTCTGGCCCTATAGGAAACACAGTAGAGTAGAAGAGTGCTCTTTTCTCAAAAGCAGAGTGTGTTTCTTGTAAGGCGAACTAGCGTTTGTTTACCAGTCCTAAATGGAGTTGAGTCACATGCAGTTTCTGTTCCTACCAGCAAGAGTTGTTTTCTGGTAAGAAGAGTCACTATTGAGCTCCCATTGCCATGCACAGAGCAAATAGCACTCGCGTCTGTTCCCAGCAAGTACAGTGTATTGGACTGAAGAGGAGCTACTGTACTTGTCAGTTTCCTAAGCAGAGTTGAACTAGATATGTCCCATGTGTGTAGGAAGCACAGTTCTTTTGTTCTGAGCAAGGTCACTGTTCGGACCACATAAGAAACACAGTAGAATAGAAGAGTGTTATTTTCTAAAAAGCAGAGTGTGTTTCTTGTAAGGCGAGCCAGTGTTTGTTTCCCAGTCAGAAATGGAGTTGAATCCCATGCAGTTTCTGGTCCTACAAGCAAGAGTTGTTTTCTGGTAAGAAGAGTCACTATTGTGCTCCCATTGCCATACACAGTGCAAATAGCACTCGCGTCTGTTCCCAGCAAGTACAGTGTATTGGACTGAAGAGGAGCTACTGTTCTTGTCAGTTTCCTAAGCAGAGTTGAACTAGATATGGCGGTGTGTATAGGAAGCACAGTTCTTTTGTTCTGAGCCATCTCTCTCTTCTGGCCCTATAGGATTCACAGTAGAGTAGAAGAGTGCTCTTTTCTCAAAAGCAGAGTGTGTTTCTTGTAAGGCGAGCTAGCGCTTGTTTCCCGGTCCTAAATGGAGTTGAGTCTCATGCAGTTTCTGGTCCTACCATCAAGAGTTGTTTTCTGGTAAGAATTTTCACTATTGAGCTCCCATTGCCATACACATTGCAAATAGCACTCGCGTCTCTTGCCAGCAAGTACAGTGTATTGGACTGAAGGGGAGCTACTGTTCTTGCCAGTTTCCTAAGCAGAGTTGAACTAGATATGACCGCTGTGTGTAGGAAGCACAGTTCTTTTGTTTTGAGCAAGCTCACTGTTCTGGCCCTATAGGAAACACAATAGAGTAGAAGAGTGCTCTTTTCTCAAAAGCAGAGTGTGTATCTTGTAAGGTGAGGTAGCTTTTGTTTCCCAGTCCTAAATGGAGTTTAATCACATGCACTTTGTGGTCCTACGAGCAAGAGTTGTTTTCTGGTAAGAAGAGTCACTATTGTGCTCCCATTGCAATACACATTGCAAATAGCACTCGCGTCTGTTCCCAGCAATTACAGTGCATTGGACTGAAGAGGAGCTACAGTTCTTGTCAGTTTCCTAAGCAGAGTTGAACTAGATATGGCCCCTGTGTGTAGGAAGCACAGTTATTTTGTTCTGAGCAAGCTCACTGTTCTGGCCTAAGGAAACACAGTAGAGTAGAAGAGTGCTCTATTCTCAAAAGCAGAGAGTGTTTCTTGTATGGCGAGCTAGCGTTTGTTTCCCAGTCCTAAATGGAGTTGAGTCACATGCAGTTTCTGGTCCTACGAGCAAGAGTTGTTTTCTGGTAAGGAAAGTCACTATTGCGCTACCATTGCCATACACAGTGCAAACAGCACTCGCGTATGTTTCCAGCAAGTACAGTGTATTGGACTGAAGAGGAACTACAGTTCTTGTCAGTTTCCTAAGCAGAGTTGAACTAGATATGGCCTGTGTGTGTAGGAAGCTCAGTTCTTTTCTTCTGAGCAAGCTAACTGTTCGGACCCCATAGGAAACACAGTAGAGTAGAAGAGTGCTCTTTCCTCAAAAGCAGAGTGTGTTTCTTGTAAGGCGAGCTACTGTTTGTTTCCAAGTCAGAAATTGAGTTGACTCCCATGCAGTTTCTGGTCCTATGAGCAAGAGTTGTTTTCTGGTAAGGAGAGTCACTATTGTGCTCCCATTGCCATACACAGGAAAAATAGCACTTGCGTCTTTTCCCAGCATGAACAGTGTATTGGAATTTAGAGGATCTACTGTTCTTGTCAGTTTCCTAAGCAGAGTTGAACTAGATATGGCCCGTGTGTGTAGGAAGCACAGTTCTTTTGTTCTGAGTATCTCTCTCTTCTGGCCCTATAGGAAACACAGTAGAGTAGAAGAGTGCTCTATTCTCAAAAGCAGAGTGTGTTTCTTGTAAGGCAAGCTAGCATTTCTTTCCCAGTCCTAAATGGAGTTGAATCACATGCAGTTTCTGGTTCTACGACCAAGAGTTGTTTTTTGGTATGAAGAGTCACTATTGCGCTCCCATTTCCATACACAGTGCAAACAGCACTCGAGTCTGTTTCCAGCAAGTACAGTGTATTGGACTGAAGAGGAGCTACTGTTCTTGTCAGTTTCCTAAGCAGAGATGAACTAGATATGGCCCGTGTGTGTAGGAAGCACAGTTCTTTTGTTCTGAGCGAGCTCACTGTTCGGACCCCATAGGAAACACAGTAGAGTAGAAGAGTGCTCTTTTCTGAAAAGCAGAGTGTGGTTCTTGTAAGGCGAGCTAGCGTTTGTTTCCCAGTTCTTAATGGAGTTGAATCATATGCAGTTTTTGGTCCTACGAGCAACAGTTGTTTTCTGGTACGGAAAGTCACTATTGTGCTCCCATATCCATAAAAAGTAAAAACAGCACTCGCGTCTGTTTCCAGCAAGTACAGTGTATTGGACTGAAGAGGAGCTACTGTTCTTGTCAGTTTCCTAAACAGAGTTGAACTAGATATGGCCCGTGTGTGTAGAAAGCACAGTTATTTTATTCTGAGCAAGCTCACTCTTCGGACCCAATAGGAAACACAGTAGAGTAGAAGAGTGCTCTTTTCTCAAAAGCAGTATCTATTTCTTGTAAGGTGAGCTAGCGTTTGTTTCCCAGTCCTAAATGGAGTTGAATCACATGTAGTTTCTGGTCGTACGAGCAAGAGTTTTTTTCTGTAAGAAGAGTCACTGTTGCGGGCCCATTGTCATATACAGGGCAAATAGTACTGGCGTTTGTTTTCAGCATGTACGTTGTATTGGACCGAAGAGGATCTACTGTTCTTGTCAGTTTCCTAAGGAGAATTGAACTAGATATGCCTGTGTGTGTAGGAAGCACAGTTCTTTTGTTATGTGCAAGCTCACTCTTCTGGCCCTATAGGAAACACAGTAGAGTAGAAGAGTGCTCTTTTCTCAAAGCAGCGTGTGTTTCTGGTAAGGGGAGCTAGCGTTTATTTCCCAGTTCTAAATAGAGTTGAATCACATGCAGTTTTTGGTCCTATGAGCAAGAGTTGTTTTCTGGTTTGGAAAGTCACTATTGCGCTCCCATTGCCATACACAGTGCAAAAAGCACTCGCGTATCCTCCCAACAAGTACAGTGTATTGGACTGAAGAGGATCTACTGTTCTTGTCAGTTTACTCAGCAGAGTTGAACTAGATATGTCCCGTGTGTGTAGGAAATCACAGTTCTTTTCTTCTGAGCAAGCTCACTGTTCATACCCCATAGGAAACTCATAGAGTAGAAGAGTGCTCTATTCTCAAAAGCAGAGTGTGTTTCTTGTAAGGCAAGCTAGCGTTTGTTTCCTAGTCCTAAATGGAGTTGAATCACATGCAGTTTTTGGTCCTATGAGCAAGAGTTGTTTTCTGGTAAGGAAAGTCACTATTGTGATCCCATTGCCATATACAGTGCAAATAGCACTCATGTCTGTTCCCAGCAAGTACAGTGTATTGGACTGAAGAGGAGCTACTGTTCTTGTCAGTTTCCTAAGCAGAGTTGAACTAGATATGGCCCGTGTGTGGAGGAAGCACAGTTCTTTTATTCTGAGCAAGCTCACTGTTCTGGCCCTACAGGAAACACAGTAGAGAAGAAGAGTGTTCTTTTCTCAAAAGCAGAGTGATTTTCTTG